>NC_059078.1:114041301-114344542 GCF_020497125.1 Mauremys mutica | reverse complement strand
AATACTTAGGCCTGGTCTACACTACGAGTTTATTTCGAATTTAGCAGCATTAAACCAAATTAACCCAGCATCTGTCCACACAACGAAGCCCTTTATTTCTATATAAAGGGCTCTTAATATCGATATCTGTACTCCACCCCAACGAGGGGAGTAGCGCTGAAATTGGTATTGCCATTTCGAATTAGGGTTAGTGTGGCCGCAATTCGACGGTATTGGCCTCCGAGAGCTATCCCACAGTGCGCCATTGTGACTGCTCTGGACTGCAATCTGAACTCGGATGCACTGGCCAGGTAGACAGGAAAAGCCCTGCGAACTTTTGAATTTCATTTCCTGTTTGCCCAGCATGGAGCGCTGATCAGCACAGGTGACCATGCAGTCCCAGAATCAAAGAAGAGCTCCAGCATGGACTGTACAGGAGATACTGAATCTGATCTCTGTATGGGGAGATGAATCTGTTCTATCAGAACTCCGTTCCAATAGACGAAATGCCAAAACATTTGAAAAAATCTCCAAGGCTATGATGGACAGAGGCCACAACAAGGACTCAACACAGTGCTGCGTGAAACTTAAGGAGCTGAGACAAGCGTACCAGAAAGCCTAAAAATTAAATGGACGCTTACGGAGGGAGGGGCGACTGACGAATGTAGCTATCCCACAGTTCCCGCACTCTCCAAAAACCATTTGAATTCTTGGCTGAGCTCCCAAAGCCTAAAGGGTCAAAAACATTGTCACGGGTGGTTCAGGGTATATGTCGTCCCCCTGCCCCCTCCCTCTGTGAAAGCAAAGGAAAAAAAAATCCTCTCTCACCTTTTTTCAATGTCACCGTATGTCTACTAGATGCTGCTGGCAGATGCGGTGCCGCAGCGCTACACAGCAGCATCTCCTTTCCTTCCCTTGCAGATGGCAGACGGTACAGTAGGACTGATTGCCGTCATCGTCGTCCCGTGAGTGCTCCTGGCTGGCCTCCTGGGCAAAAATGGGAATGACTCCCAGGTCATTCTCTTCTTTAAGCTTTGTCTAATGGAGATTCACTCCTGCCTGGAATATCATAGCTGCTGGAGGCTGCCCTCCCCTCCCCCCTTTGATCTCTGCTTGCAGAGGCAATAAAGTCAGTGTTGTTATTCATGCATTCTTTATTATTTCATCACACAAACGGGGGGCTAACTGCCATGGTAGCCCAGGAGGGGCGGGCGAGGAGGGAAGCAACGGGTGTTGTTGTTGCAGGGGCACTCCCTAGAATGGCATGCAGCTCATCATTTCTGCGGGATGTCTGGGGCTCTGACCCAGAGCAGCGGTTTGTCTCTCTGGTTCTTTAGTAGGCTTGCCTGATATTCTAGGCAGGACTGACTCTCCATTAGACAAAACTTAAAGAAGGGAATGACCTGGGGAGTCATTCCCATTTTTGTTCATGCATCCCCAAACGACCTCACCAAGGCCGGCCAGGAGCACCTATGACAGCAGCAGACGGTACAGTGTGACTGGTAAACATCATTGCCAGGCAGCAGAGGGTACAGTAGGGCTGGTAACTGTCTCTGCTAACTTGCCAAGGTAAGGGGATGCTGTTGTGTAGCACTGCAGTACCATGTCTGTTAGCAACATCCAGTAGACATACGGTGACAGTGAAAAAAGGCTGAAAAGGCTCCATGGTTGCTGTGCTATGGCGTCTGCCCGGACAATCCAGGGAAAAGGGCGCGAAATGATTGTCTGCCATTGCTTTCACAGAGGGAGGATTGACTGATGACATTTACCCATAAACACCCGTGACAAATTTTTGGCCCCATCAGGCATTGGGATCTCAACCCAGAATTCCAATGGGTGGGGGAGACTGCGGGAACTATGGGATAGCTATGGGATAGCCACCCACAGTGCAACGCTCTGGAAGTCGACACTAGCCTCGGTACATGGACGCACGCCGCCGAATTAATGTGCTTAGTGTGGCCACGTGCACTCGACTTTATACAATCTGTTTCCAAATATTGGTTTCTGTAAAATCTGGTAGGTCGTTTTACTGTCACTGTGATTCCTCTGTCTTCTCTCTCTCTCTTCCACCAACTCCACAGAATTTTCCAATTCCAACATTTAATCCTGTCTCCTGTTAAAGGAGAATTGCTTAAAACATTCTGCTCATTATCCGAATAATAATATGGGTGGTGCAAAAATCTATGTATATTCTGTTACAAATCATGAAGTCTGTTACTCACATATAGTCTCATACAAGCCTGTGAAGACAATGGGAGAGTTTCTATTCACTGCAGTGGGAGATAGATTGGGCCATAGAATCATAGAAGATTAGGATTGGAAGAGACCTCAGGAGGTCATCTAGTCCAACCCTCTCCTCAAAGCAGGGCCAACACCAACTAAATCATCCCCGCCAAGGTTTTGTCAAGCCTGACCTTAAAAACCTCTAAGGATGGAGATTCCACCACCTCTCTAGGTAACCCATTCCAGTGCTTCACCACTCTCCTAGTGAAATAGTGTTTCCTAATATCCAACCTAGACCTCCCCCACTGCAACTTGAGACCCTGCTGACGAGCATATTCAATCTGTGGCTCAGAATGAAAGCTGGCCTCCACCTCTGTTTCTTGCCACTGCCAAATGTGAGAAGCAATGGAGTGATTTCCCCATTGAGTCCACAACTTTCCAAAGGTTTCAGAGTAGCAGCTATGTTAGTCTGTATCCGCAAAAAGAACAGGAATACTTGTGGCACCCAGGTTCTCTGTATATGTATCTCCTTGCTATATGTTCCATTCTACGCAGCCGATGAAGTGGGCTGTAGCCCACAAAAGCTTATGCTCAAATAAATTAGTTAGTATCTAAGGTGCCACAAGTACTTCAATTTTCCAAATTTCTTCCTCTTTTCCCTGTCTGCCAATGACGTATCTACTGTTTTCAGTTAATTTAAAATTTAGGCAAAGATTTAAAAAATAGGAATCTAAAGTCAGTTACCTAAATCAGGATTTAGATTTCTAAATTAGTTGGTTGATTTTCAAAAATACTGAGCACCCAGAGAGCGTGACCACTATTCCCATGGTTTCAGTTCTTTGATTCCACACAGTGGCCTAGTGATTAAAAAGAAGAGAAAGAAAAAAGGGCTCAGCTAGACCACTTACCAAAGAGGAAAAAGGAGAGTTCCCTACACCAGTAGTTGCCTCTAAAATTACTTATAAATACCATCAAAATCCAAAACAGATGACAGAGCACATGCATGTTTAACAAATCTTTTAACCACTAGGCCACCTGCCTTTCAAAATAAATTGCTCCTGGTGGTCATCCTCACTGTCTTGTAATATTGGAGAGGTAAAAAGTGGGTTTTCTTCAATGAACATAATGAAAGCAAACCCATGCGCACACACATCCTTCCAAGAGCAAAAGTCATTTTTGGACTTAATGCAGATACGAGTGAATAGCCCAAGTGTTTCCAGTCCATCAATCCCTTGCTTATAAGGGAACCATTTACAAATCACAGACTTTCCAAATCTTGTGCATGAGGATAAAGCTACATGGGCATTATCCAGCAGGTATTAGAATTTTTGCTTATATTTGAAATAAATGTTTACTGTCTCAATTCTAACTTCACCTTAGACAGGTGCTGGAAGGAACATTTTAATTTATATTAAAGTGAAGGCAAAACTAAAACATAACACCCAATGAGTCAGACATGCTAAAATCAAGGGAGTAAAAATAACGCTCTCTATGATGATACTCCAAGAGAGAACAAGCAGAATTCAAAGAATGTCTTAGATAATCACAGCTGCAACAGTATTTCATTTTAATTTACTTGAGAAAATGAGACCATAGCCTGAAAATTGGGATAACCACATTTCCTTGCAAGAAAACCAAATCTGAAATCTTCGGTGCTCATGGGGAAATGATCAGCCAGGAATTAAAGTATTCCAAGGACTGAATCAGCATTGGGAATAACTAATTTTTCCATTTAGATTAGTCCCTCAAGATTAGGGTTTAGGTACACTGAACATTTCTTCACACAACCTGACTAGTGTGATAATCCATAACTATCTGATCTGTGGGTAGGAAGAGGACTTCAGTGTCCACAGGTGTAAATTCAACATTTTTCACTAGCACTAAATTTAATTAGAAAAAATGTAGAAGGCTGTTTTCCTGGTAAGATGATCAGACACTGTATCAACAATATAGAGTGCATCAAATCAAAAGTTGATAAACGGTAAAATTAAGGAAGGAAACAGAGTATAGATTGTACTGGATAGGAAGGGAAATGATGGGGGAAATTGATTCATTATTTATTAAAATAAGATCTAAGATATGATGGAGAAAGATGTAAACGAGGACTGGAAAGCAAGCATTTTTTTCTGGAAACTAATTTAAGATGTGATACAGAGTTTTAAAAAAAAATAAAGTATACAACAGCAATATCATGTCACCACAAAATGAATAGAAGTAGGTGTACGAGGATATCTTACTATGGGCTTGTCTATACACCAACTGGAACTGAAATAACTAAATTGGCTTTAACTCACACCATTACTTATTTCAGCAAAGACTATGCATGGACACTCTTATTTTGGAACCAAAGTAACTAAAAGGTATGAATTTAAATAAAGTTAGTTATTTCACATTCAATTTGTGTGTAGACAAACCTCTAACGTGTTACTGAAATTGAAGCTTGAATGAAGTTCAATCCAGATGAGTGTGACAAGTGATGAATCAAAGGTTAGACAACCTATAGATATGGCCGGATTTACATCTGCTTCCCTCATTCACAGTGCGTGCTCCCATTTGTTATTGAAGTTTTCATTCAGGGGTATTATTGGATCTTCAGTTACTGTGAAATGATCACACAGCAATCTGGGAAAGCAGCTTTTCATCTTTATCTGACCAGAATATTATGACTATTTCTTTCAGAGGCGGACCTTGCTACCACCAACTATGCTTTGTAACCTAAATATTGATAAACTACATGTTACAACTAAAAATCAACTTGAACACCGAGGCTAGCACAGAATGCTTGACTTATTATGTGTCACTGAGTCATTTTATAAAAATATAGAAAAAGCACCAATCCACAAAAAGCTCTGGGTTCCTTGCCATCATAGTATATTAAGTTGGTGACACCAGTGCACTGTGATCTGCACTGGTAGTCCGTTTCTGGATGGAGTGTAAGATGTTGTTTTGAAAGATACCTAATTCAAGAGATTCCTCCCTCCCATGGCACACTTCCACAGCTACAGTCAAAGGTGCTCAAGGTGCAGTCCCCTCAATGAAAAAGAGAAGACAATGTCAGCAAGACAGTAACCATAACTAGCCATAACTTTTGGAGAATCATTGGTTTAAAATAGCCTGAATCTGTCAATAAGACATTCAGGGCATGCAGCAAAATCTTTTAAACAGGCTTTTGAGGATACACAAGCACATGGGCACAATAAAGGACACATGTTTGTGATGACGGGATGTATTGATTGGATTGATTTAAGCTTTGGTTATTTTTGGAGGGAAAGGAGGTTGGGATGAACAGAACATGCGGGCGACTATCTTACATTATTCAGAATGGATTTGGGGAAGCGACTGATAGAATCATAGAATATCAGGGTTGGAAGGGACCTCAGGAGATCATCTAGTCCAACCCCCTGCTCAAAGCAGGGCCAATCCCCAAATGGCCCCCTCAAAGATTGAACTCACAACCCTGGGTTTAGTAGGCCAATGCTCAAACCACTGAGCTATCCCTCCCTCCTGGGTTATCTTACATTACTATTTTAATTGATGGCAAACGTCTCTGGAGCCTAGGATAGGATCCTTTTTGTGTATTAAATAAATACCCAAGAGAAAAAGCACATTTTTCACTTGTCAATAGTACCCACAAAGAATTTTTTGAGGTTAGGTCACAAAAATGGAGATTAAAAAAATCCTCTGCGACAAATTTCAACATGTAAGAAAAAGTGTAACGAAGAAAAGCTCAAGTTGAAACACTTCAGATGAGTGTTGCATCTCAAAGCATAGCTGGACGTGTAATAGATCACTTCACTAGGAAAAGTAATAAAGTAAATGATAATAAATGGTTAGAAGACAACAAGAAAGAAGAGGATGCAAATGAGATGAGTGACACCAGAAGTAAAAGTTAATGGAAAACCATCCTTGTATAGCACTATGAATTTAATATACAGCACATGACAATAAGAGTTAAACACAGAAATTTAAACAACTAGTATAAAAATGTTGTAGCAAATTATTTAAAAGAGTCAGTTACTGGAGATTATTGCTTTCATGCTGGTTCAGGAATTTATATTGTCTTTTATTTTATCATGTTATGCTTGTCAGGAGGTCAGAAGCCTCTGGGCAGAAGTGACCAATAGATAAGTAGATGCATGTACAAACATGTACACATGCTTTAACACACACACACACACACACACACATATTTAATACAGACTGCAGTGGCAACAGGGATGTATTTACTTTGCAGCAACAGACAAAAAAGCTGCAATTAAAAACTTGGTTTATATAATGGAAATATAGGCATTAGAGCCCTGCACGGATACAAAAATCCAATCCGCATCTGCCAGGATCAACCCGTGATCCACTAGCCGACTTTTACCTGTATCTGCACCCGCATCTGCAAGCTGTCTCAAGGGCTAGCGACAGAGGGTGGGGGTCCTTGCAGGCAAGAGGCAGCACGAGGGTGGGGACAGGGGGTAAAAGGTAGCATGGGAAGGGTTCTTGAGGATAAGGGGCAGTGTGGGGTGGGAGGAAGGGGCGTCACATTGTGTGCTGTTCCCAGGGGCTTGTGAGCGACGGCACACGGCAGCAGCAAAGCATGTTGCATTCCAGTGGGGCGCCGGGGTCCCGCCCACTCCAATCCCCATGGCCGGGGCAGGCCCTGCTACCCAGGAGAAGGTGGGCCAGGCCCAGGAACACGGCCAGTGCTGCTGGGCCAGACCATAGTTGGGATACTGGTGTTCCCAAGGGACCTGAGCTGCTAGACAGTAAGCGGCGTGGAGACTGGGTGCTGAACAGCTCCGGCTTCAACCTGCTGCCCAGCCCCAGCCACTGGCTGCTGATCCCGAGCGTGCCACGCCACCTCCTGGACTGCCCGAGCTGGACGCTGCAGGCCAGGCGCTGCTGGTGACTGAGCCCTGCACAGTTGTATCTGTATCGGATCCACTATCCGCAAAAATGGTCTGCAGATATGAAGCAGATATCCACGGATTTGCAGGGCTCTAGGCATAATTACCATACTTGCTAAAACAGCTTCTTTTATGAGGATATAACAGAAATCTTAAAGAGACCTTTAAAGGCCTATTCTAGAGATATCCGTATTTCACAAGATTTTGGAACACTAAAAAACCAGCACATTCATTCAAAATTATCATGTGAAATGAGTCTGATGATTCAGTGTTGTTCCAAATGGACAGAAAAGCAAATTACAAGACCACCACAGCATAGCTGGCACTTTCTCACCAAGACAAAGAAAGAACTGGAACTGGAGTGTTACATGTTCATTGGCTGAGGTGTCAAGGAGAAGTTTGGAAAGTGACTGCCCGAGTCAAAACTCGATTTAGCCATTCCAACAACTTTCATTTTTATGAATGTGAAAAATCACCAATTGCTAAAAGAAAGAGGAAAGATGTTGTATAATGGCATGTAACGATTATTATAACTTGATGGTAAAAACAAACATTTTGTTATATTTTCTTAAGTCTTGTGCCAGAAAAAAAAAAATCATTAGAATACAAGATGTGTAAGTTCTCACACCATGCCTCTGCTTGAAAACTTTATTGCTCACAATATTTTTTAAATCACATTTTTTCTAAGGTACAAGTAGCAAATAAAAAATCTAAATGAAAAAGACTATTTTTTCCTGTCATGTGTTCTTGAAGCTGCAGTGAATTTGTAAATATACTTACAAACAAAACTGTATCTCATACCCCTGCAGTGGTCCTAGGAATTCAAAATCAGCTGGTAGCCTTCACTTCTCATACCTATTTCTATAAAGCACCGGGGAATTGCTGACAAGGTTCAGCATTGTGCAGAATATTAAATATCTTTTTTGTAATACTCTAGTGACTCTTGAGTCTGTCTCTTACAACGCCATATGCACAGCTGTGTTGGAAAGAGGAAGCTATTAAATATATTAAAAGGTAGAAATATTACCAGTGAAGACACAATCAAATAACTGGATCTCATTTATCCCCAAATAAAGCAAGAAACGTTAACACTACATCAACATAAGAAAACCACTCGATGTAATAATGCCACAAGCCTGTTCATTATACCTGAAAGCAGAATCAGAGTTTAATAAACTCAGTTAATGCTTTTGAAACAATCAAAATAGCACTGAGGCATCAGAATTCTTTGTGGTCAAGAACAACAAGCCTGACCCCGAGATGTGTTAAGCATCCTCAACTTTCACTGGCTCAACCAGTTAACGCTCATAGCTGAGAACACTATTTATTCTGTCAATTTGAGGTTAATAGACTGTTACACCCTCAAAAAAGTCTTTAATAATAATAAAAAGCCAGAATTAAAAAGAATGCTCAAGATTATTTCACTTTGTTAGAGTGCCTGCATTAGTGTACATATACCTGAAGGTTTGTTCTCCTCTCAACACACATGCCTGGATCTCCAGTTAACAGTAATGGGAAATAATGCTGACATGTATGCATGCAGATACTTATGTAGAGACAGTAAAATTTGTAAAACTACCCAAGTGCATTAGGAGCCTAACCCCAATTTTCAGAAGTCTTATGGACAGATGGTTCAAGGTATGCAGGCACCTAAAAATGAAGAAATGTGCTTAGTAGGCACTTTTGACAATCTCAGCAGATGCAAGTCTGCATCTTTAGCCATGTAAATATCTTTAAAAAATCTGACCCTAAGTCACTTTTGAAAATAGTTTATAGTTGCTTTTGAAAATTTACCCTTAGGCCCCAATCCTGAAAAGTGTAGTATGCAGGGCACAGCTGCAGTTTTGTGGAGCCCCACTAGCTTCAAAAGGGCTCTGCAACAGTGCACCATTCTCTCGCATGTTACATTATGCAGGATATGGGCTTCTTCTCACACTTGAAAATAAGAGCTATAAAGATATGGAACATATGTAAACTTATGTTACCCATAAATACACACACACACACAAATAAAAGTATCTTGAATGTTCATTCCGTTATCACAAGGATCTTATTACTTCAGTGCATACAATACTGGAAATCAAGTCGATTGCATTTTCCGGGAATAATTTTGCAATATTATAGTTCAACCATTACTTTCAGTTAGATTAAAAAAGAGATGTGAAAGTGCTGTAATTCTACTGTGCAAAAAAGTTGCATTGCTCTAAATGGAAGGAGTGATTTTTCACAATAATTCCTGATTTCTTTATATGTATCTCATTTTACCTTTTCCACTTTATGAACATGTATATGCACTTTAATTTACTTAAATCAAGTTTTTGTATTTACTGTTGTCTTGTTTTACTTTGTCTTTCATTTAATCTTTTTGTTTTCAATGGGACTAATCACATCCTTAAAAGGTACGCATGTGATTAAGTGTTTGCAGCACAGGGTTTAATCATCACTTCCAATTACAGAACATTTAATAACACTTAAGAACTAATTTTGAAGAAACAGTGAAATGTGTTTGAATCAAACTGAAATAGAAATTAGCACACCATTAAGGTTATAAGCGTTGGCATCTATTTCAGTGGAACAGTTGCAATTCTTTTGGCCTGCCTTTAAAAAGACAATAGGTTTAAAAACTAACCTATGCCCAGATCCTGCAACTGACAGTCTGAGCAGGCATCTACACAGATGCAGAGTTAATTGCATAATTGGGGCTTTAGATGGTTAAAGCAGAAATAGCAAATGCAATTTTACACACCTAACTTATGGCTAGTCCACACAGTTTTTGTACAGTTTGTATTGGTTTGGTACTGGTATAGTTAAAGTTATATGATCTCTAGTATGGATATAGTCATACCAGTACAAAGGTACTTACACCAGTACAACTTATTCCCATATATTCAGAAAAGTAAGCCACACTGTACCAATATAATTGGGTCCACACTAGGGGTTGTACCAATTTAACTACTTCAGTTAACAAAACAAAAACCTACCTCCACCCTAATCAAAAAAGTTAGATTGGTACCAAAAAAGGCAGTGTTTACCAGGCCTTAGGATACTCAGTCTTTAAATATATAGTACATTTACTGTACAAAATACTTATAAACCTAACTTTTACATTATTTCCTTTGAGTTCTAGTTGCAAAATGTGTTGGTTAATTACAGTTTTATTTGCATGCTGCTGAAGGCTACTGAAATCGAAGAAACTTCTAGGAACTGGACTAACATGAATAGACCAACTCCAGTTTGTTGCTAAAGCCCAAACCCTACCCTCTAAGCTTCTCTGAATGGGCCTGCAGTGCAGAACAGTTTGCAGGATCAATGCCTAAAATGCTAATCAGAATCAGAAGAGTACAGTACAGCAGGGTAAACCTTAATTTAGTCAATGTTCATTCAACACTAAATAATAAATGTGGAAAATTTAGAGTCACTTAGTTTTGCAGAATATGAAGACTGAACACTACATTAGACAGGTTGATGCTAGACATATGCTTGAGGTTAAGGACTTCCTCAGTCAGAAATATAGTCCAAAGTGTGTGCCACAAGTTGAAAAAAAATGGTTGTACAACTGAGTAGAATGAACAAAAAATTAAAAATAGAATGTAAGATGATGTTAAATATTAATATACTTAAAAATTGTAGACAATTTTATTATCTATGGTCCCACTCTGTCCAGGTGTGCCAATGTGGTCACAGGAAATCCTACTGACTTCAATGAGGATACGCCCATGAAGAGCTCATTGTAGGACAGAGGCTTATGATACATCAGGGAACAAAATATAATCTACCTATTAATTTTACTTTAGCTATAAGGCTTCTGATCGGGAAGCATATACCTCAAAAAACACAATAACTGTAATACAAAACATGACTTACTCTGTTTTTCTTCGTTGCTTGTCCTCAAATATATCATTTAGATTTATTGCCACCTGTCCCAAAAACTTATCCAGCCCCACCAGCGACCTGTGCATGACAATCAGGTAGAGGATGTATTTCTCTGGATTCCCCTGCATCAATAATCCAGGGAGCTCAAATGAGGCCTCTTCTTTCCAGATTGGCTCCAAGGTCTTCTCAGCTACCGAGGTGGAGTATTTTTCCTTGCCCAGTTGTATAATAGTGAAGGTATCGTTGGTGCCATTTTTGCCTTTTGGCTTCAGATCTTTGGCTTGAAGAACTGTAACCTGCACGTGGGTTGGGAACCACTTCTGGGCTTGCTCTGCCAACATCATCCTTGAAGGGTTCAGTAGTAGTAGTAACAAAATAAAGTCTGTAAATCTTCTAGTTACTGCACAAGTGCACTTAAAATAAGGATATCTGTGAAAGTCTCAGTGTTTTTTCTCTGAATACTTCGTTTGTTTTGGTTTCTTGGAGGAGAGAGAGACACTAACCATTGCTTAGATTTTCCCTCCAGAGAAGTAACATCTTTAGCTCTATGACTAATTTTTAAAACAAAATTCTCTAATATTATGGTTTTTCTTCCACAGCAATTAACCAACTCTTCTTTACTCAGTTTCTCCCCTCACACCATAAAAAAAAAACAACAACAACAAAACAAACTCCCGTATCCTTTCAGGATAATCCTGAACTTTTAACAAAATTTCCCATTCCCTGCAAGGCAGTCTACTGTGGCACGGCAGGTCCCTCCCTTGCAAGGGAAGGGGGCAGAGGGTGAGATGAGGTTTCAAGGTCTGTAACCAACTCTAGCCTGCAGCTCTTCTCACCCACAAACTCCCCTTAGTGACAAATACACCCTGGTCCCCCCTTGAACCATATTCTCGCAGGAGCCGCAACATACCCTCCCTTAGAGATCATCCCTGCGTGTGGAGTGCGGGGTTCCCCTCAGCAGCGCTCCATCACCATGCCCCACTTGGTACTGGGAAGCCCAGGGGTCACCACACTCAGTCCCCCTCCCCAGATATGGGAAGCCCTGGGGTCACCACACTCAGCCCCCCCCCTCAGATGTGGGAAGCCCTGGGGTCACCACACTCAGCCCCCCCCCTCAGATATGGGAAGCCCTGGGGTCACCACACTCAGCCCCCCCCCCTCAGATATGGGAAGCCCTGGGGTCACCACACTCAGCCCCCCCCTCAGATGTGGGAAGCCCTGGGGTCACCACACTCAGTCCCCCCCTCAGATGTGGGAAGCCCTGGGGTCACCACACTCAGCCCCCCCCCTCAGATGTGGGAAGCCCTGGGGTCACCACACTCAGCCCCCCCCCTCAGATGTGGGAAGCCCTGGGGTCACCACACTCAGCCCCCCCCCTCAGATGTGGGAAGCCCTGGGGTCACCACACTCAGCCCCCCCCTCAGATGTGGGAAGCCCTGGGGTCACCACACTCAGTCCCCCCCCCCTGTTCTGGGAAGCCCTGGGGTCACCACACTCAGCCCCCCCCTCAGATGTGGGTAGCCCTGGGGTCACCACACAGTCCCCCCCCCCCCTCAGATATGGGAAGCCCTGGGGTCACCACACTCAGCCCCCCCCCTCAGATATGGGAAGCCCTGGGGTCACCACACTCAGCCCCCCCCCCTCAGATGTGGGAAGCCCTGGGGTCACCACACTCAGTTCCCCCCCCTCCCGATGTGGGAAGCCCTGGGGCCCTCCCCGGGTCTAGGAAGCCCTGGGGTCCGCTCACTCCGCCCCTCCCGCTCTCGCCGGCCTCCCCCTGGCCCCTTACAGCCTCGGCGCCTCAGTCCCCAGCCCTGCAGCGGCGGAGGGGGCGGGGGCGGCTCCTGGAGCGCGGCGATGCCAGGCTGGGTTCCCCGGCGGCTGACGAGCCTTCCCCGCGACTCGCGCCCCGCACTGACGCCGCCCGCCCTCCGCCCGCAGTCTGCGCCGCGCTCGGCCTGCTGCCGCTTCCGCCTTTCCGCTGCGGCGGCTGCCTCCTCCTCGGCGGTCAGAGGGCAGGGGGCAGGGTTCAGTCCGCTCCCTGCCGGCCCCCGGGCCCTGGCAGGCTCTGCCAACCCCACCCTGCCTCAGGAGCCTCCTGGGCTTCAGGGAGCCGGTCCCACTCCCGCACTGCAGTGGGGAAAGAGGGGACCCCCCTAATCCTGGGGGACTCCTGAGCAGTAGGAGAGAGGCTGGATCCCTTATTTATGGGCAGGGGGATTCACCCTAATAGCGGGGGAGAGGGGGAACCTTTCCAGCATTAGGAGGAGAGAAGAAAGCCCCCTAATATTGGGGTGAGGGAAGGAAGAGGGGAGACCTAATGTTTTTAGAGGCAGAAGGGGCCATGGCCGGGTTGGGGAAAGGAAGAGAGGACCTCTAGCATCTAGATAGGGCAGGGGGATGCCTTGAATTCCTCCTTTTTTAAAAGCAGGGCAACACACACCCACCCACACTTTAAAGCAGTGTTTGAGAAAAGAAAATGGGGGACCTGATAAGTCTTCTGATATATATGAAGGCACTTAGCCAGGACAAGAAGTAATGGGTTTCATCTGCAACTGGGGAAATTTAGGTTAGATACGGGGGGGAAAAAACTCTCTGGCCACTAGTGTAGTTAAGCTCTGGAAGAGGCTTCCGTGAGAGGTTGTAGAATTCTCATCACTGGAGATTTTAAAGAACAGATTGGACAAACGCCTTTCAGGGATTGGACGAAGTGGGTATTCACCCACGAAAGCTCATGCTCTAAAACTTCAGTTAGTCTATAAGGTGCCACAGGACTCTTTGCTGCTTTTTCAGGGATGGTGTGGGTTTAGTTCAGGATTTCTCAAATGGGTCGCCGCTTGTGTAGGGAAAGCCCCTGGCGGGCTGGGCCTGTATGTTTACCTGCCCCGTCCGCTGGTCCGGCCAATTGCGGCTCCCACTGGCTGCGGATCGCTGCTCTGGGCTAATGGGAGCTGCTGGAAGCGGCATGGGCCGAGGGACCTACTGGCTGCCGCTTCCAGCAGCTCACATTGGCCCGGAGCAGCGATCCGCGGCCAGTGGGAGCCGCGATCGGCCGGACCTGCGGATGGGGCAGGTAAACACACCGGCCCGCCAGGTGCTTTCCTACACAAGCGGCGACCCTTGTTTGAGAAACCCTGGTTTAGTTGGTCCTGTCTTGGTGCTGGGAGCTAGACTTGATAGCTTCTCAAGGTCCTTTCTAGTCTAACCTGTCCTTTCTAGGATTCTATGAAAAAACTCTTGCAACTGAAAGGAGATATTGCTGCACATTTAAATAAGACATATAAGACTTTCTTGACATATAGATCATTCAGATTTCCCAGCTTTTAGAAACTACCAAATATTTCACCACTTATGCATTAAAGATTAGTGTCCACACTTGGGCAATAAATCTAGATGTACAACTTGTCCAACCTTGTCACTTATATCTGCTATTTTAAAGGAAGTTTTCAAAATTCCCAGTCTTGAGATTCAAGATTTTGTGAAATCTGTTTCAAGAAACTGAAATCTCATTTTTTTCAAGTCACCCCACTTTGACCACACTGTTTAGTTTAAATTAAAGAGTAAAAGTAATTGTAAAGTGTTTGGGAGTACAGTAGAACCTCAGAGTTACGAGCACCCAGTTACGAACTGACCAGTTAACCACAGATCTCATTTCGAAACAGAAGTACGCAATCAGGCAGCAGCAGAGACAGAAAAAACAAATAAATACAGTACAGTACTGGGTTAAATGTAATCCAAAAAATAAAGGGAATGTTTATAAAATAAAGATTTGACAAGGTAAGGAAACTCTTTCTGTGCTTGTTTTGTTTAAATTAAGATGGTTAAAAACAACATTTTTCTTTTGCATAGTAAAGTTTCAAAGCTGTATTAAGTCAATGTTCAATTATAAACTTTTGAAAGAACAACCATAACATTATGTTGAGAGTTACAAACATTTCAGAGTTATGAACAACCTCCATTCCTGAGGTGTTCTTAACTCTGAGGTTCTACTGTATATAGTTTGAATGGTGTTACCCCCCAGGAGACTTTTGTGTGTGTGTGTGTGTGTGTGTGTGCCTGTGCGTAGCCATAGCTACAGATATTAGCTATATTTCTACATACACAGGCAGACACTTTATGGTTGCTAGACTATATATCCCACCAACACAAACCATAAAAAGTAAAGAACAATTATGTCATTCAACACCTCATGTAAACTAGTCATCAGTTCCCCTTTGCAATCACATCTGCTTCTGGTACACCACCCACAGCCCACATGTCTCCACACTCATACTGTATAACTACTGGTACTCTTGAACTCTGATGTGGACTGGCTATTTGTTAGTGTATGTGTATTGATGATTAAATAGGGTTTGTGTGTCCTTCATAAATTACCGTGTACATAGTTTTCTTTTGGAGTAAGACTGCGAGATAATTTTTTTTGTAATAGCGAGAAAAAGGTAAATGTATAATCCATGTTAATGTGATAAATTTTGTATTAATTTTTGTGTGGGAATTACAAATATTAAATCTGCATATCTATTTGCTAAAGTGTATTATATCTGTGGTCAGAATTAAGACTGCACATTGGCTGTTCAAGATGTACAGCTCTTCCACACACAGGCTCCTTCTTTTGTCTCTCTTATATCCCCTTCGGTATCCCCAATGATCATCCTTTAGATATGACAAACACTGGAGTGGGGGTGGGAGGCTATAAGGAACATGAAGGGATGAATGGTCAAGGGGAGTCAGCAAGGATGTTGATGATGATAGGTAATGTGTAGGGGAGATGATAGGTTAAGGTGGGAGGACTATGGCAATGCTGTTTTGCAGTAAGTTGGCTGACTGGGGCGGGGGAGATTCTTTGGGATCTTTTGAACACCTTGATTATATCTTCCACAAGTATTCACAACAGAAACAGAATTTGCAATTTGAGTATTTGCAGCAGATACTAAAAAAGCTGGTCATCCAGTCTGGAACAAAATTATACCATGTGACCTATGTGTCCCCTCACAACTAACCAGGACCACCCAATTATCCAAAGTTTAAAACAAATAGGTACCAGTGATCTGCTGAGCAAAAATTATTCACCAAAATTATCTAGCAAATAATTCCAAATAATGCAAAAATAGCAAACTATTTTCAATTTGCAACCAGCATAGAGAAATTCGTTCATCAAATAAATTATTTGCTGCAATTTATTCGTTTACCTCTGCAAGTACAGACAAATATGTTGATCCTCTTCGGTAAGTACTGTTCTGTGTGCAATCGGAAATGAAAAAGAAGAATAGAATGGTCTCAAAGCAGCCAAGTGTAAAGGGAGAGTGTTTTCTTTTACAGGGGCAGCCAAAGTGTCAACTCTGATGTGGAATTATATGTATTGTTGGCTCACTGGGTGAGAGCAGAGAGGGTATTTTAAATGACTGAAAATGACAGAATTCTGCCACAACTCTTGGGAATTCCACAGGTTTATATAAATACTGATCTCTTGAGCCGAGCACATGTAGAAGAGTGAATTAATAGAGAAAGGTGGTGCACATGAGAATTAAGATTCTGTATACAAAGTATAACTGTCACAGTTACAGGGCAAGACTTCCTTGTCTTGGTCATTATTTTGTTTCCCAGTGATTTCTTCCTTACAGCCTCCTTTTAGTTAACTCTGTACAGCCAGGGAGGATCTTACCACACAGGTAAACCGAGGACCATACAATATATATAAGCAACAGACATTCTCGTTCTCCACAGCGCAGCTATCCATTACGGTATTATTCTGTGATAATTATTCATTTTTAAAGTCACACTGATTGTTATATGTTATTCTTTATCCAAATTCATTTACTCAAAAGACATAAACTGAAACTTTCATTTCACCCTTTCTGATGTTACTGGTTTTGGAGTCTTCAGAGCTCAAAAGATATATTATATTTATATTAAATATAGGGGTGCAAATTCAGTAAACATAGGGTCATACTCAATCCAGTTTGAAGAGTTACACCAGGGATTAATTTGGGTTACAGTACATAAATGTCATTTATTTTGTTTTTCATAAATATCTGCATTCCCTTTTATGTTAAAAAAGTTTCTAATGTTTATGACCTTCAAACAGATTTACTGGATTGGAGTGGATAGTACAGACATTTTGTAAGGGTGACCAAAATTTTATCCATCTCTACATATGACATACTTTTGTGATTGGTCAAACCTGAAAATTGTTTTTAAAAAGGAATAAAACTATTGGAAGAATATGGTCCTCTATCTGGTTACCCAGTGAACTATGGAAAAATCAGAGACTTTTCTTATTGTCTGTGTGTGAGGTTTCTCTGGAGCCATTTTTCCTGCGGTTTATGTCTCATTCTTTTATAAGATGGTAATAAGTTTCCAGATATCTCAGAGACCATTATGTCACAAATTATCCTGAAATTATCAACTCCATTAAGGACAGTCTCAGAAAATACCACTGTTTCTCTCCAGTGAAATCATTTTTTAAAATGAAATGATTCTCCAAAACAAAATTATTCTCATTAGAAATAATCCCATATACTGTATTATGTCTTGCAAAGTTCTACTTTGAACTTGTGTAGCGCCTTTCTTTCAATGTTCTCAAAGTGCTTCACAAGAATTAAATATTCAGCTTCACAACACTCAGTGCCCTAGGTGTTATTGTACCCATTTTACAGATGGATAAACCAAGGAAGAGAGAGAATTGTTGTATATTCAGGGTCACAGAGTTGATGTTAGTCAGGAATAGACCCTAGGAATCTTAAATCTCAGCTCCCCACTCTATTAGAGGACAGTCTTTTATAAGTTTTGTATTGCACACTGCAATATCTGATGTGCAAGTAAATATCAGAGGGTGTTAGCACTTGCAAATATCTGAAACTACTGTACCTCCATTGTCTTGGTATGTGTTAAACTAGTAGCTCACTGTAAACTACTCACCTTTAAATAAAAGAGTCAAAAAGTCACTATTATTGAGGTTTGGGTTTCTTAACCAAGAGAGCAATTAAAAAATAATATACATAAATCTTGATCTCTTCCTAGGTCTGTTTCCCAGGCTTTAGCATAAGAACATAAGAATGACCATACTGGATCAGACCAAAGGTCCATCCAGCCCAGTATCCTATCTGCCAACAGTGGCCAATGCCAGGTGCCCCAGAGGGAGTAAACCTAACAGGTAATGATCTCCTGCCATCCATCTCCACCCTCTGACAAACAGAGGCTAGGGACACCATTCCTTACCCATCCTGGCTAATAGCCATTAAAGAACTTAACCTCCAAGAATTTATCTAGTTCTCTTTTAAACCCTCTTATAGTCCTAGCTTTCACAACCTCCTCAGGCAAGGAGTTGCACAGGTTGACTGTGTGCTCTGTGAAGAAGATCTTCCTTTTATTTGCTTTAAACCTGCTGCCCATTAATTTCATTTGGTGGCTCCTAGTTCTTATATTATGGGAACAAGTAAATATCTTTTCCTTATTCACTTTCTCAACACCACTCATGATTTTATATACCTCTGTCATATCCCTCCCTTAGTCTCCTCTTTTCCAAGCTGAAAAGTCCTAGCCTCTTTAATCTCTCCTCATACGGGACCCATTCCAAACCCCTAATCATTTTAGTTGCTCTTCTCTGAATCTTTTCTAATGCCAGTATATCTTTTTTGAGATGAGGACACCACATCTGTATGCAGTATTCAAGATGTGGGCGTACCATGGATTTATATAAGGGCAATAAAATATTCTCCATCTTATTCTCTATCCCTTTTTTAATGATTCAGCAGTTTCTAGGATTCTTTCCATTAGGCCTTCCCTGACTCTGTCTCCCACTTCCTTTCTCTTCAGAGAGCAACGTAATGAGGCGCATCTGTTGTGACGTTTTGTGGTTCAGTCCAGACCAGTGAGAGACTGTGTCACCACCTGCCCTGAAACCTGGGGTCTTTAATGCTCTGCTGCTGGATCTCACAGCCTGAATACCAACAACTGGCAGACAAACATGTAGTTCCCTGAGGGTCTGTGTGCTAAGCAGCTCTGGTTCAACACTCTGACCCAAGCAGCCTGCCTACAACACAACAGTCCCACCCTTAACTCCACCAGCCTTGATTACTATTTGCAGAGTGACCCCAACACACTCCCAGTCCCAAACTTCCCCAAAACTGTTTGCCCGGAAGTGTCCAGCCCTCTCCTGGAACACTCAAAGAAGTAATAAGGACCTTTGACAGAAGGACAAGGTGTGGTTTCTTTCGTCTTCCTAAGCAGGTTTTTCATCTGTATTCAGTTCCCAGAGAATTCAACCCCCTTTGTTTAAGGACCTATCTTCCTCAGCTTGCAAGAGCTCTGGCCCCTTGTGACTGTCCAGTGATGGATGCCATGAAGGCTCTTTCTTTATATCGTCTCAAACTCACTGTTTTGTCACCAGTCACAGGGTGATCTCATGCTGGTCTTCCCTGCCTATGGACTTCCCATCCCGCTGGTGATTTGTATGTAACTAGGGTTTCCATTGTTTTGGTCACACCTTGCTTAACTGCGTTGGAAACAGGTTGATAGCTGCCTTCCATCCTGTCTGGAAGAAAACCTGTTTCTCTGTTTGGCCAGACTTTAAAGCATATCAGCGAGTATTCATAATTCGTCATAGTGTTAATACATATATTTTACAATTATATTACTCATCAGTATGTCATTAGCTTTCATAAAAGACCTTAGCTGATACACTTTTATAATACAATAGCATTGCTTATTCTTTGGGGTTCAGATCCCCTGTCTTTATAGACCAGTAAACCTTTGAAATGTATTCTTAGATAAAGTTCTTTTTCTCCTGTTGCAAAGAGATGCCATGCAGTCTGGTGAAGACTTCATGCTGGTTCCTCCCTCGCTGGTGATAGTTGAGTTGTTGCCCTGGTTAGCTTGATAGCTTTGTTTACCTTTTATGTAAATATATTCATTGTCTCTGCCTGACGACTAGGTTAGTCAGACAAGCAAACTGTGCTTGTGTATTGCTTGCTAAACACATTTTAAGAACATAATTGTAGCACATATCCATAACTTTTAGTACATATCCCACACATACATCATGCAAGAATAGTTTTGATCAGTGAGTGATTAATTTTCCAGTGATATATTACATGGCACCTTTTGGGTTTATATTATGACGACAGTGTGTTAGGTGTAGTGAGTGAGCATCAGGACTGACAAGAGTTGCTGTGACAGAGTAGTGAATCACCAGTGGGTCACTGTGTTACATATCCTCTAATTACTCAGTAGTAATTCACCTGAATTGACTGGAGGGTCCCAACACCTAGTAACAGGGCAGGACAAAAGAGAATCCTACCCCTCCAGTTATACCAACTAAAACATCATGTTATATGGAAGATGGCATTATGTCGCTGTTAGACTCAATATCCCTCCTCTTTCTACCTGCTCTAGATGGTACTATTCATCATATGTTGTAGATCTGTTATAAAGCCCAGGAGGGGAGGAAATAAAATTAAATTGGTATTTTGAAAGCAGATTTCATTGAGTGAAAGGATCCGTGCAGATTTTAAATCTAAGCCAGGGGTTCTCAACCTTTTTCTTTCTGAGCCCCCCGCCCCAAGATGCTATAAAAACTCCATAGCTCAGCTGTACCACAATGGTTTTTCTGCATATAAAAGCCAGGGCTGGCATTGGGGGTAGCAAGGAGGGCAATTGCCTGGAGCCCCATGCCACAGGAGGCACTGCAAAGCTAAGTTGCTCAGGCTGCTGCTTCAGCCATGGGTGGTGGGCTCGAGGCTCCAGGCTTCAGCTTTCTGCCCTGGGCCCCAGCGAGTCTAACGCAAACCATGCTTGGCAGACTCCCTGAAACCTACTTGCAGCCCCCCCAGGCAGCCCCAGACCCCTGGTTGAGAACTACTGCTCTAAGCAATTTTAAATTTGGCTACAGAAAGTTCTTAATATAAATATGTGATAATAGAAGGATGTGTAACCCAAAATGTTTTGGCTAATATTTATGCAGGTTAAGCTTGTGCACTCCAAGCTACCATTCTCCAACATTACTAGAACCCTATTCCCTTTGGAGCACTGCTTATTCTTAAAAACCTCAAGCTGCTCCTACAATTCTTCTCTCAATAGAGACAATTTGGTTAAGAACAAGTTATTGAGAGAAGAATGGCTACAGAACTTGTGCATGCAAATAGGGAATGCCAGCTGACTGTAAATTCTATCCCTTTATGAGCACAGATAAGAATTATCTAATACCAAGTCATACAACAGATACATGTCACTCATTCCAAACGATCTGCTGTGTATCTTCTTCCCTGCACCAAATGTTGGAAGAATTGTGAGGGCCGTGGGAATTCTGTAAATTTGTTTTGGCACTGGCTAGAGTTACAGGCATCCTGTAAGTCAGTACTGGATATAGTCTCATAGTCTGGATATAAATTAGCTTTAGGTGTATTACTGGAATTATCTGGGGATTATATTATGAAATTATATTTAGGGCCTTAGATAAATCAGTTACTATACTGGGGCCAAATTCTGCTGTCATTTACATCATCAGAACTCTATGATACCTCTACTGAAGTCAGATTTACTCCTCTTGTAACTGAGAGCAGAATTAGGTCTTTGATTATTATCTACAGTTTTAAAGACCATTCTTCTATACTGGAAATTCACCAATTGTATTCTATCAAATTGGCACAGCGTAGCATTAGAACTGTGTTAGGCAGAATTAGCTGCTTATGGAAACAAAACGACGTGGTCTGCTTTAAGCAACTTATTCTTCGGGGAACTCTTATAATAAATAAAAATCAAAACCAGTTAGTTGTTGTAGATTATTTTTATTGATCTATCATTTGGGATAACATTTTTATCTATATTAATTTGCTCCTAATGCTGCTCCCTCCTCTCCTAGCCGCTGTCAATATTAGGGAAATTTTCTAAAAGTTTCTCATCATTCCTAATACTGGCTCAGCTCCACTTATGAAGTGCTGGTGCACACAGGCCACCTTCTGAACTGCTGTTTTCACCACTCTTATTATTAAATCTGGGCTATATGACAAGGTGGTTAAAATAGTAGTGGCAGGTGTCAACTCATCTACACTAAGACTGGTGGAGCTACATTAGTGTTGCAACAGTAAATGTTTCTACTATAGTCAGGATCTTCGAATTTTCAATGTATATTTGTATTATTTACTGTTTATTTGACACACTAACGTTCCCGTGATTACAATTTACATATACAAAGATGTATGTCTATCTAATTGTAAAAATGCAATGAACAAATGTAAATAAAAGTTGTCTACATCAGGATATGTTTTGAAACCCAAGCTTGCCAGAAAAAGTTCAAAACAAATATGCTGAAGAGTACCAGTGATGCAAGATAAATGGAGGTAACTCTAATCCTTAAGAAAATTTTCCTCAAGAAATAGCCTCACTAAAGAAGGAGCAGAAATAACTGCCCATGTAAGAACATAGATGGCTCATCATGCAGCAACATTCCTGACTTTATGGAATGCCAATGAATGGATATAACTTCCTAGCTGTAATTCAAAACTGGTATGTGAAGCACACTGGGATACTAGCCATATCTTTTTCAATGCAGTTTATTGTTCTACTGTGAAGAAGTTGTCTGAATGTATCTTTTGTGAGTCATAATGAATTTAAAAAAATACATTACCCAGATCTCAGAAGTGATTTTAAGTTACCATCAATATTTTGTCTTCTTTCAGTTTCTCCTTCATTTCCTTGATGCAGCCCAATCTCTTTTTCTCTCTCTCTTTTCCACATGCTGCTGTAGCATCATGAGCATCTCAACTGGCAATGGCAGACGGGGTAATTCAGCATTAGGTATTACATGTTGGCCTGTAGCTGTCTTCAGGATCTTCTACTGTGATTTCTTCCAAAGGTCCAGCTCACTAAATCCCCAGTTTCTAGGAGACTGACAGGGCCAAAATATCCAAGAGATGTATGTTCAGGGAAATAGCAATGGCACCAGAGACTGGTTCCATTCATGAGTTGAGTGGGATGGTAATGAGGTGCTGAATAAAAGAAATTCCAAAATATTAATATTACTGTTAAAATAATCTTCAGTGGTGTCATTCATAAACAATTCTCAATGCTGACTTTAGATAGTCTCCACCCAGAAAATCAGTTCTCAAACACATCACTGAAACAGCCTGCAGATGACTTACGTCTCACAAGGCAGGACCTGGTTCAACACTTCATTAAATATACAGTATATTTTCTGTTGGCAAGCCACTTTACCGAGAAGTCCTATCCAACATCAAGCCTGAGATTTATAAATATTGGAAGAGACTGAGGAATGCTGAAGACAGGTAGAAGTAGAAATTACAACAATTAGGGTTGTACATTGCACCGGAGGATCTGAATCAGGAGCAAGATTTTGCTCTCATTTTTACACTCTACATAAGGATATGCCTGTTGAGATGTACAGTGATGACAGGCTTGGTTTACAAAGGTATTTAGGCACTTAAAGATCAAGATCACTCCTTCAAGTCCCCTCCAGCCCCCACTTCCAGTCTCTTACAACGTCCGTCGTTCCCCCCCCTCCCCAGTTCATAGCACATAAGGGGTTCTCTGAATAAAATAAACAGACCAAAGAAAGGTCCTCTCCCCTCTCTTTCTCTTATGACAGAGAGGACACTGTATGAAAACAAAGAAAGGCAAAGGTGGCCTGGCTGTCAGGTAGTCTTCCTGGATTCTGCCCTTTGGGCTGAGTCTACCAGCTGGTTTATTGTCTTTTAATAGGCTTTACCTCCAGCCCCCCTCTTGGGGCATACTGTGATGCAGCTAGGCCATGCAGCTTCTGGAGCAGTGAGGCCTGCTGCTGTCTCCCTCTAGGCTGGCCTGTCCCTGCTGTAAGGAGTCTCTGCAGTGGAGCAGCCCTCCTCCTGGCCCAGGTTTTCCCTTTTTAAGCTCCCTCCCTCCCCTCCAGGCAAGAACAAGCCTTGCAGGTGTTCCTCATTAGAGCAGAACAGGCCCAGAAGAGCTAAATAGTCTCTTCTCCACCAGAGTGAGGGCAAGTCCCTTCACAGGTGTCTAGTGGGATTTTCAAAAGTGCCTAAGAAGGTTTGCTGCCTAACCCCCCTCCAATTGAAAGTTAATGTGAGTTAGATGCCTAACTCACTTCGGTGCTTTTATAAATCCCAGTAGGCACTTATCTGCATCTTTAGGCACCAAAACACCTGTGTATATCTGGCCCGACATCATTAGTGGATAACCAAGGTTGGTGAAATTCTCTGAAATAATGTCTACACAAGATTGGTAGGAGTGCTCTAGTTAATCTGAAGGATGATAATGCAGCGGATAATCAAAGACAGCATGGACTTTCTGAAAGAATGAGTTACTCAGAAGAAGTTAACTTGTAAAACTATGAATGACAGTGTCTTGTCAAAGAACGAGAGAAAGAAATGAATATTTGGTTATGGGTTATTATAGTTACACTGAGGTCTGATCATACTGAAGTTTATGATATATTTATGATATGAAGTCTGATCATTATTATTTCACGGTGAGTCTTAAAATGAGGTTGGCAATGTTGCATTTATATATATGAGAAGAGACTAATTGGCCCAATTGCATGTCATAATTAAAGTGACACTAAATTACTGGAAAAACTCTCCACTCCAAGAACTATGCACATATCACTGTTGAGTCAGAAACTGGCAGTGACGATACGAGCACTTTTTTAAAAAAAAGTATACTTTTGCCTTTTGTATGACTATTTCATGACCTAAAAATATTGCCAGAAAAGTGTCCCAGGTTTTTACTTTGAAAATATGGTTCCTTTAGGCATAGTGAGAGCATAGACCAATTTACTGGCAATTGCTTATTCTGAGTATAATATATTTCTTCAGGATCTTTAAAGATTGATCCTTGTTAAAGCTAAAAAGAAAGTGGCAGTTCATATATTTTAAGGCCAGAAGGGGACATTACATCATCTAGTCTGACCTTCTGAATAAAACAGGCTGTAGAATTTCACCCAGTAATTCCTGTATCAAGCCTATAACTTTTTTGGTTAAACTAGAGCATATATTTTAGAAAGAATTTAAAGACGTCTATAGTTTTGCAAAAACATTTTATGGAAGGGGCCCCCGAAATTGCTTTGCCCCAGACCCCCTGAATCCTCTGGGCGGCCCTGTTGTTGCCAAGAAGGCTAACAGCATTTTGGGCTGTATAAGTAGGGGCATTGCCAGCAGATCGAGGGACGTGATCATTCCCCTCTATTTGACACTAGTGAGGCCTCATCTGGAGTACTCTGTCCAGTTTTGGACCCCACACTACAAGAAGGATGTGGAAAAATTGGAAAGTCCAGCAGAGGGCAATAGAAATGATTAGGGGGCTGGACCACATGATTTATGAGAAGAGGCTGAGGGAACTGGGATTGTTTAGTCTGCAGAAGAAATGAATGAGAGGGGATTTGATAGCTGCTTTCAACTACCTGAAAGGGGGTTCCAAAGAGGATGGATCTAGTCTGTTCTCAGTGGTACCAGATGACAGAACAAGGAGTAATGGTCTCAAGTTGCAGTGGGGGAAGTTTAGGTTGGATATTAGGAAAAAAAATTTCACTAGGAGGGTGGTGAAGCACTAGAATGGGTTACCTAAGGAGGTGGTGGAATCTCCTTCCTTAGAGGTCTTTAAGGCCCGGCTTGACAAAGCCCTGGCTGGGATGATTTACCGGTAGTTGGGAATTGGTCCTGCTTTTAGCAGGGGGTTGGACTAGATGACCTCCTGAGGTCCCTTCCAACCCTGATATTCTATGATGATCAAGTCAGTTATTAACTTTTATTTGATATACTAAATAGAATTATAGAACTGGAAGGGACTTCAAGAGGTCATCTAGTCCAGTCTCCTGCACTCATGGCAGGACTAAGTATTATATAGACCATCCCTGACAGGTGTTTGGCTAACTTGCTCTTAAAAATCTCCAGTGATAGAGATTCCACAACCTCCCTAGTCAATTTTTTCCAGTGCTTAAACACCCTGACATTTAGGAAGTTTTTCCTAATATCCAGCCTAAACTACCTTTGCTGCAGTTTAAGTCCATTGCTTCTTTTCCTATCCTCAGAGATTAAGGAGAACAATTTTTCTCCCTCCTTCTTCTAGTAACCTTTTGAGCTCCATCCTCCTTGTAACAACCAATATATTGAGCTACTTAAATCTCTCACTGTCAGGCAGGATTTCTAGAGCAGAAATCAGTCTTGTAGCTCTTTTTTGATCCCTTTCCAGTTTTTTTCTACATCTCTTCTTGAGTGTGGACACCAGAATTGGTCACAGTATTCCAGTAATGGACTCACCAACCTGTATACAGCTGTGGCTGGTGTGCCAGAATTTGCAGTCTAGTCATTATATCTTTGCTTTATATTTAGGAAATTTAATATTGGGTATTGGAAACCTGTTCTTTCTTTTTCAGTATAATTAAAAAGTATTGAAAGATGTCACTAGTTAAAAATAAATGCAAAAATTCGACATTACCATTGCATAGATAAAAATCCCCCAACCTCATAAAATACATACATTCAGTTTCCAATAGCAATGTTCATGAAGCCGCACTGAAAAGTTTTGAGAGGTTTTCAAAAGTTATGCTCCAGTTAAATCCTGAATCTAAGTCTGCTTATGGTCAAGTCACATATGTATGGCAGCAGCATAAAGAGAATGGCATGCAGTTTAATATCTGTCAGACCTCTTTTTCAACCACTCAATAACCATGTATGTAAATTCGGTGCAATAAAACGTTCTAACAAGTAGACCAAGAATAACTTTTTATGTGGTGGCTCTCACCCTAAACTCCAGCCTTCACATGTGAGTTCTCCCTGATCATATCTGTCCCCTACTCTCCATTTCTTGATGAGTGCAAAGAGGTTTGAAAAATTACCTGTGGTTTCATTCCAGGAATTCCCATTTCCCTCACACAAATTCATCCCTGGACAGAACGCCATTGATTTCAGTGGAGCTACACCAGGGGTGAATTTGTCTCTTTAAGCCCGCTCACCTGCAGAATGCTAGGGCAACACTTTTATTCTGGCCAGAATAGGAAAATGCCTGGCCTTCCTTTAGGTGGGTTGTGGTTCGGCTCTTTGGACTAGCCAGCAAGAGCTATGTGTTTGCTCAACCTCCATCTTCATTCACCATCAAGGAAGAAACAGAGCTCCATAAATGCCACTTTCCCAACACCACCTGCAGCTTTTAGCATCCAATAGGATCTAAAAGTCCACTGAAAGCTAGTTTGTGGGGTTGGGGAAATATAAAATACTAGGAAATGAAGGTCTTTATTCCAGATTCGCTGTAACTGCACTTACAATAATCGGTGGTGGCGGTGCTTTTCTTTTACTGTTTTTTTATAAGACACATTTATTGCTGCCTTTTGATAAACAAAAGTAAAGCTGTAAAAGTGACTTTCATTTCACATTCTTTTGAGTTCTGTCTGGGTCTTATTCAGCCTCACTTGTTCAAATATATTTTGCTTTACATATCATGCTTGCCACATTTTTTTAACAGCTAGTCATTATCTCATTCAGTTGTTATAAAAAACAATTTTCTTTCCCGGAGCCACCAAAAACACGAGTTAAAGTTGTGTTTCAGGTTTTGGAAAACTTGTCTGAAACCTGATCCTATAGCCTTACTTACATGAGTAGTCCCATTATATTCAATTAGATAATTCACATGAGTAATACTCCTATTTAGCATGACTAGTCATAGATTATATGTTTAAAAGTGGTTATGTCTCCCCCCCTCATAATAGTTTAATATGTTATCTGTGCAAATTGATTATAGATTCTTACATTTCACATAGGGATTAATCCAGCAGTCTTTATGCAGGCAAATCTCCTACTGTCTTCAGCTGGACTGCAGGATCTGGCCTATGGATGACCTAGGATATGTCCATGTGAATTAAAAATAAATACTCCTCTGGAGATTCGTCAGTGATTCCAAACTGTTTAAGGCTTAGACATTTCCTTCGGCTACTGGACTAGTAAGCATTTCACCAAATAGGATTTCCAATATTGCCACTAAACTCTCTGGAAATATTCTTTAGTACTTAACAATTCACCTTCTTAAGTTAATACCTATTAAAACCCCAAAATGAATTAGATTTGGAATTTCCTGGATTCTTGTGTTTGTCATGCAAATTTTCAGTTCTGTTCTTTTTATGATAATGTGAAATAAAGTAGTTTCTTATAGTAACATTGTAAATCATTTGCTTTCTATTACACGCAGCTGGTTTTGTTACAGTAATGATTTTGTATGGGTGCACATTGCAGAGCATATTAAAGGCAAGGAGACATTCTTTTTCAGGGCTCACAAGCAATTGATGTTTGCACAAATATAATGAGATAATGGCAAAAAAGTAATTTATTATAATATATTTCTGGGGTTGTTCCCTCCCCCCCATTCACCTCCTCATACAAAACTTTGTTTCTGTTTACAAAGATTATTTCCCTCCCTCCCTGCAGATATGCAGTCTACAGTTTTCAGCTCACTAGAGATCCAAAATCAAAACTGAAAACAGCTGGTGTTGTTATGTGGGTGTCTTACTTTAGCTTACTCAAAAGAACACAATATGAACAGTAAGAATTAAATAAACCACAAATTATTTTGGACTGTCTGGTTTATATTAGAAATAAAAATTTCACTGCTGGTTGTTGTTTCAAAAATATTGCCTCTATTTTTGATATTCCTCCTTGTGATCTAATATAAATGATGTCCTATTAGTTTAATCCATTGTTAGTCCAGGATTATTTTTTATTATTATTATTATAGTCAGGCACTATAAAATATTTCTCACTGGGTTTTGTTTTGGCCATTGGCCAAAGAGTAATATTGTTTCAAGTGGTATGAAAACACAATATTAAAAGAAATATTTCCCTTTGTTGTTGGCTCGTACCAATTTCACACCTTGAAACGAGTCTAACCACATCAAAATGTGATGTGTCTACTTTCAGTGCACCGACTAGAAGAATACTACAGAGCGAAGCGAGAGTCAAGAAAACGTCATGACTGTATCAACATTTTGTTCATTTTTGTGCATAACTGGCAATTGAAACAACTCTCTTTTCTAGATTTTCAAGTTGCTTATACATTTATAAAATATGTAAAAATATATTTTTCTGGTTTTTTTAAATAAATTGCATATTATTTATTTATTAATTATTATTGTTGTTGTTTCGGTAATGAAAACAGGCCACCAGGAATGGAAAAAGACAACTGAATTTTATTTAACCTGTGCAGACTCCAAAGGGAGATAGCATATTGTACATGTCAAATACAGGTACCTTAGACTGAACAGCAAATACATACATCTGATACTTTGCAAAAGACAAGACAGAGAACAGAAAGGGCAGGGTATTATACGGCACTTCATTACCCAGTAAAATGTAATTTGATCCATTTGTGGGAGTGAAGAACCAGAGATGGCTGTTTCAGAGTTTAATTGTGCCAGAAAAATGTAAGTATCAAAATGTTATTTTATTTCATAAGTTTTATGGAACACGTGTAGCTACATTTTTTTACAAGGAACTAGGTTGCCCTAACAACAGCAAAAAGCAAAATCTGTGTAAATGTTAGAAATCTACATGTACATTACTACAGTCAAAAATAGAGGGCAGACTCATATATTTTTGCTATAACTTCGTATAAATAAAAAAGAACCAGATGCCCATATCTGGCTGAGCTGCAATCAGCACAGCACCTGGGAAGGGAAGGGAAAAAGGTGATTTTAATCCATATTTTCACTCCCTCAGTCCTGGTGTGCTGGGGGCTGAAATGGAGCCATATGAAAAGCTACATCTATGTACAGCATGGCAGGGTTAAAGGTGGAGTTTCAGCTTCAAATCTGAACTAGACTTGGTTAGTCAATTTTAAGATAAACTCTTTATGAGTGGTTTAAAATGGTTTTGTATAGAATTTTACCTATTTGTTTTTATTTTGAGTATAAAAATAATTTTGAATTTTAACCCTATGATCTTGAACTTCCAACAAACATATAAACAAAAGAATGTGCTTGTCTCTTTAAAAGTGAGAGACAGAACTTAATTAGCATATACTTCCTTTTTCCTGAGTCCCTCTGGGCTGGGAGCAAGCAGATAAAAAAAATGAGGAATGAGAGAAATAGCCCTCTGCACTTAATATGGGTTGTTATAAAAATTACATAAGAAATACTAGTAACATGAGACAGTACTGCACCTGGTAAAGTGTTTAGTAAACCAAAGGCCTGGGAAAGACGGAAGAGGCACACAAGTTTGGTGTAAAATTCAACTCGCTGCTGCTGCCCAGTTCTGTTGCCCTCACCCCCTGGATAACCCTGCCAGCTCCCTTTCCCTTCCCCTCAAATACTTCTTGCCCTCATCCCTGATTCTTCTAGTAGGGCTGGGTCTGACTCCTTAAGATTGGTTCTGGGAGGCACACACTCCTGGAACCCCTTTTCCACCCAACTTTGATTTTCTCACCTCTGTTTAATGCTGGATAGAAGGAGATGATAAGTGACAGCTGTTTCTGCTGCCTCCTTGCTTCTCCACTTGCCAACGGGATTGCTGCTCACATGTTCAGCATGTGCACCTCAAACTGGGAAGCAAAGATTCACTCTGCAGGACACAGCAAACTCTACAGCCGTTCTGCTGGTGGCAGCTGGAAGTGCAGCCCAAAGCCTGCAGTTCAGTCTCTCAGCAGCTACCTCTGGCGGCTGCAGTCAGAAGTACAGCATCAGTTACAGCTCAAATCCTGAGCTGTCAGAAACTTCTCATGAGAGGCCCATTTTAATGCTGCAAAATCACAATAATCACCCAAATAATGCAAAAGTTGGCAACTCTTTACACAGTAGGGATGAAACCCAATTGAAAAATTCTGATACTGATCCAGATCCACAAATCCAATTCAGAGTGTTTGAATCTGGGTTTTGGTTCAGGCCCCCACCCTTAATGCACAGTATCAGTATGTAGAAATAATCTTTATGAAAGAGATTTTAAATGTGTCTAGAGGCATGAAGAGCTCTTGATCATTTAAACATGTTTTAAAACCCCCAAATGCACAAAATTGGAGCTCATTATCAAATGGGTGGCTTTTAAGCTCAGAAGCATCTGAAACCCATACACTTTATTTCTTTACACTCATTTAAGTACTACCGTAGATGCCACTGAAATATGCCTACATATGGGAAATCATAAGACTCATAGCTATATAATACAGAATACGGCATTCAACACATTTTAACCATATAAAAAGGTATGGCAGCTGGAAACTTAACACATTGGTATGTTTTAGAACCAAGTAGTTATAATGAAGAGCCTCATTTAGCTTCTGAAATGAAGTTTTATCTATTTGTGCTGATACAATATTATACTAAGCAAATATGGAAAGTAAACAAGAGTTAGCCAGGGCAAGCAAGTCTGCCCTTAACATCTATCTAATCTATCTATCTACCTTTGTAACTTTTTATTTAATGAAATAGTTGGATACATATTCACTTTCTTTGCACAGTAATTGTTTTACCTGCCCTGTAATAGGAAGCTGGAGCACTCTTGTGAACTGACCTCCTCAAAGTGTCTCTGAGTTCTCTACCTAAATGTTAGGAGCCCCAATCTGCATGTGCTGAAGTCACACAAACCCCCATATATAATCCATATTGAATACGGATTATATAAAATAGTGTAAGAACATCAGGATTTAGCACCAGAAATTTAGCTATTTGCACCCTATTTTATTTTAAGAGTAGAATTAAAAAAGGCAACAGGGAAAGAGAAAAAAAAAACATTTAGGGTTGCCATTAATCCTTGATCTGTATTCAATTATGTAAGATTTTTGAGGAATCTCAATGTCCATAAGAAAAGGCCAGGTTCTCTGCTGTGTCCAGTTTATGCTGGGTACAAAGGAGCCCTGATCTGCTGCCTTCTACCTTTCACTCTGCACACGGTTCCCAAGAGACAATCTGCAAACTGGGAATTGCCAAAGTGCAACATACTTCAGCCACTCCTCAGCCGCATTCCAACTCACCCTTCCTGTACTGGGGCCTCAGGGAGGGTGGTGTAGGAGTTGGCTATGTTGGCCCTATACTCTCCCAAGGAAGGAAATCCTCCATAGGAGATCCATGGCCAGTCTCTGCATGAGTGGAGCATGGCAGAGAGCCATTAGGGACACAGAGGTTATATCTAATAGGTAATAACAGTGCCTCCTCTGAGCTTCACACAGCAACACTTACCTGTAATAATCACCATTACCAATGGTAAATATATTCACAGTGCAATACAATAGACCAAGGCAAAAAAATATATATTATCTTGCCCAAACCCGACAGAACGTATGAGCACATGTGATAGATGGCTAGAAAGTCACCCCAGAAGTCAGCTATTCACAACATATGTATGAAAACAGCTTCCAGATGAAATCACAGGTGTTCATCAAATTGCTAAAGAAAAGAGAGAGTCATTCTTACACCGTCAGTATGTATCCCACAGAAAGGAAAGAGATTGTGAAACATTTAAGGCCAGTGGGCTAATGAACTATTATCCTGGAATTCCGGGGAAAAAATAGATTAACTGTTTGTGACGGGTTGCATCACAGAAACCCCCCTGGGAGCTGCCACCCGATGTGCCAAGACTACCGCTCCTGTTTTCCCTGCCAGCTCAGGTAATTCAGACCCTGGGTCTTTGTTGGAGCAGACGGGAGTGTTTGGCTCATCAAGACAGGGTGCTGGAGTCCTGCGCTGACAGGGAAAACAGGAACAGAGGTAGTCTTGGCACATCGGGTGGTAGCTCCCAGGGGGGTTTCTGTGATCCAACCCATCACACTGTTAACTAAAGTCATGCTAAGGAAAACCTAATGAGAAGTGGACTTTGTTGATATGTTCCAAGCAACTTTGGAGGCCATTTAGAAGGCTTGGCCCGAGGTCTCGTCTACACTAGAAAACCAACTCACTAGGTTGGTTAGGGGTATGATTTTTTACTGACATCATTATGCCAGTAAAAGCCTCACAGTAGACGTCATTATATTTATCAGTAGAAAGGTACCTTATACCAGTACAGTTTATGTTGGTTCCTGAACTGGAATGAGTGATACTGGCATAAGCATGTTTATTCGAGTATAACTGCATTCATGCTAGGAGTGTTTTGCCACTTTAGTTAGGCCAGATACAGCGGCAAACCTTTTAAGTGTAGAAAACCCATCAGTAGTTAGCCCCCATCCAAATCCTGCCTACAAGTAGCAATGCTTTGCTAAGCAATTCACTTGAATTTCAGCAAGACCGTGTCTTGGTTTGGTTTATTGGCATGGGGAGCCAGAAAGAGTGGAGGGAAAGACCTTCATTATAATCAGTCCTTTCACTATGGCCTGTTATTAGTGACTCTTATTCAAGCCAAGAATTTGCCTTGTACAGCTGCAAAAGCTATTTTTTATTTTTGAAAGCTCCTCCAGTTTAGAGTTGGTTTAACAGTGGGAGGCCATATCCTTTTACCCATTGCTGGGAAGCTCAGAACAGACAGCTGTCTCGTTGTTATCAGCTGGTAGTAATTCATTCAGCACCCAACTTGATGTACATACATGGGCTCCACTACTGACTACACTTATGGCCATCAATTAGCTTGGCATGGTGTCTGTTAATAGTTAAACCTTTCTACAGTACAGCCAAGCAGCTATAGATTTAGATGAGAAGCCTGCATGACAGTACAAGACCATTTCATCTGCAGAAAAAAACCCTTACCTATGATAGCATTGAAGCATTACCACTACATTAATCATACCTATTGACAATCACAGGCCACAGCTATTGACAATCGCTGCAGTTGGAAAGGAATACACAGATGTCAGGCAGATCTGATTCTCCATAAGCCAGAATTTATTGTAGTGTGTGCCTGGAAAACCTAAGGAGACTACATGGAGTGCCAGAAATCATGCAACTAGCAAATAGTGATTGTAGGTGCTTTGTGTGCCAGCTACAATGTCATTATCTTAGCTTGACAATAGGGGCCAACATCAGGTCAAAGAAAAAACACCATGACCAATAAGAGAGAGTTTATACGTCAGTCTTTTTGGCACAAAAATATCACTGCACTGATAAATCAGTACTGCAATTCCCTACTGCTGACGCTGGCCAAGATATTCAGAGCACTGTGTGACATAACAACAAATTAAAATACAATTAAAAATCATTTAAAATCACCCTCTTATAATTCAATCAGATAAAAGCAAATGAGAGGGCCAATAAAAAATGAAGAAGAAAAAGGCAAGAGAAGAGAGAGTACTAAATGTGGAGCCAACGGCGATCATTTAAAAATACACTGTCTGGAGAAGAAAGATTTATGGGCTATTTTAAAATGCATGGAGTGAGATGGACCGAGAAAGGTTTTAGATGTGTGTGAGAAAGCGTGAGCCCACCATAGTCAGTGCACAGCATTGTAAGTGCAATCTATCTCCTAGCCACAAGTTCATGGATATAAGTATTAATTACAATTATTATTATTAATTGAGCACTGACAGTGTGCTTGGCTCTGTACAAACAGAGGACGGCATGGTCTCTGACCCTTGGAGCAGATCAGTGCAGTAGATCAAATAGATTAATGCAGTGAGTTGTTAGCTCCAAGACCCAACACTCCAAAATAAAAGATATTTTTTAATTAATGTCCGGTCCTATTAGGCACAAGGTTGGAGAACATGTGTTTCCTTTTATAGATGAACTGCTACACTGGTATTGTTGTCAGAGCACCTTTACCCCCCTCGCTCCCCCACACCACCTTTGTGCTGATGTGTTAACATGCAGACACAGTGCTAATGACTTGGATATATGTAATCTTAAAAAGTAATTTTGCCTTAGTCTTTCTTGAGTGCTCAGTTGGGTCTGTCTTATATCTTCAGCATGGGCTGTTTCCCATATATGGACATGTTGAGGGGAGGCAGGCAGTGCCAAGTTGCTTGTGGATCCTAACTCCTCATTACCAGATCTGATTTCTATGCCCAAATATAACTCCCCTCAGACCCATCCATACCTGTTTTTTGTTTGTTTTGCTTTTAATCAATTTAAGCACTGAATCTAAAGAGACATTGACAGAAAGAAAGTTGTCAGACTATAGGGGTAGATGAAAAGTCTAGTATTAGTATGTATGTCAGAGGATTTTTCAGTGCCAAGTGAGGAGGCAGTACTAAGGCAGGAAAAAAAATGAGATCTGTTTTTTCCCCCAGTGTTTTAGTTCCTGGGTTCAAGGAACAATGTGAGACGTTCAGATTTCACATTATTTTGGCCTCATAGAGATAATAAAAAGGCTCTTGCTGGCCAAGCAAAGTGAGGCCTAACACTCAACTTTCTGGCATTTCTTTATACTAATTTATTTGCTGATGCTGGTAACATTAGCTCTGTTCAATGAGATGTAAGAGCACTTAGCACCCCAAGTTCATGGTCTGACCAGACTGTGGGCGCAATCTTGTACCCTTGACATCTATGGGACTTTTGATACTGATTAAAGGGAAAACAGGAACAGATGCTATACACATACATTTTGTTTCATGAAATAAACTCTTAATTAAACTAGATAACATTCAGAAAGATCAGAATGATTTTAAGACTGCAGAAGCTACAGCCTACATTTTCAAAATGGGCTTGCTGTGGGTATGGCACTATGAAAATTGCACCTGCATTTCTTTTGTACTCATAGTACGTTCAATATTAATAGTTGGATGACTAACTGCCTAATTCACACCCACAAATCCAACTGTTCAGCTACTATTTTTGGAAGCCACAGTGAATCGCAGGGCACAAAATGCAGTGTTTTCATCTTAAATTGCAACTACAAAAAGAAACCAAAGTGGGGCCTTATTGTAAATTGTGGTAACGGGCACCAGTTGTGAAATTCTTATGTTTTTAGACCTTACTTACAATATTATTCACATTGGGCTCAATCCTGCTGTCCTTACTCATGTGAGTAATACTTGATGACATGGTTAACCCCGTCGCTGTTAGTGAGACTAAGTATTTGAGTAAGGAATATTCAAATAAGTAATGGTGGTGGCATCAGTCCCAATGAAGTAGCCTGAATGGGGACTACTTGTTTGAATAAGTGTTGGAGAGTCAGTCCCAGGTTTAGTACATTCTAGGATCTGAGGATGTCGGGAGCAGACGTTTCTTTGCCGTCTGCCCCTGCTGTTGGTCAAACTAAAACGTTCCATAGCTCAAATACTTAGGAACAACTATTTAATTTGACAATTTGTAGATGGTATTCTTGTATTACCCTTTAGGACCTTAATAATAGTTTTTTCTTTAGTGAAGCATTAAAACATTAAAGGCCATAAATTCCACAGTCACCTGTATCCATTTATTGCTAATTTATTATGGAACATATAATAAAACTTTGCTTGACATATAGGCCTCTTCATAACTATAAATCTTTTTTCAACTGTTTAGATAACTTATGCTTAAGTTCAACAAAAGACCTCTAGGAGCAAACATTTAAAACATCTATTTATTATGCAGTAATAATACATGCAAGCTAGCCATACTGAATACACTATGAAATATTAATCTGTATTCAGATTATTTATCACTTCATACTCTTAGAAAAATGCATTTATTATAAAGAGAAAAATGTAAAAATACAAATTATGTGTCAGGTACCTGTTTTATTAAATGTTTTAAGAGGTCTAACTGAATAAAGCTGTTATTGTAGTTATCAAACACATAAATGTTTCTCTTAAGATTAAATTTGTAACCTGGGGACCTCTGAAAGGATTTCATGTGCAGCTCATACAAAGATGTTGTAAATAACGGTGAATATAGGGGAAATGTAGGAAACTTTTTTAGGCTTTATAATTTTAGATAGATACTACTTTTGCAATAGAAATATCAATAGTATTGTTATTGCTATGAGGACTGCTCCAATTAAGTTAATGCAAAAACTCCCACTGACTTCAATGGGCTTTGAATCAGACCCAGATACAGAAATATTTGGGATATTTCATTTATGTTACATCAAAAGAGAAGAGATACTATTTGACATTTTAATCTGCACAATAAAAAATGTCAGAAAGAAGAAAAATAGGTTATGGTTTGGTGTCATATTTTTAAGACCAGAAACAACGACTTATGGGCCAGATTGTGCAACCTTTGGTCATGTTGGAACACACATAGTGTGACCACTCATGTGGGTAATGAGCTTATGATTTTTGAAGGCAATGGCAAAAACTCCCATTGGCTTCAGTGGGATAGAAAGCCTTATATGTTCATCACTGTAAGATTAGCATAACTGGGCCCTTTCTAAGTTTTTAAAAGAAATCAAGTATCAGAGGGGTAGCCGTGTTAGTCTGTATCCACAAAAACAACGAGGAGTCTGGTGGCACCTTAAAGACTAACAGATTAAGGTGCCACCAGACTCCTCATCATTTTAAAAGAAATCAGTGTGGAAAGAAACAACTCCAAAAGCCTCACGATAATATTTTTATTCTGTTTGCTTTTCAAAAATCTTTAAATGTGTCACTGTTAAATAACAGAATTTCATAGTCAAAAATTTTACTTACAGTAGATGTTCAACAGCAGATTTTCTAAACCAAAGCCAGCCTTCATTTGAATGCCACTTTTTGCTATAAATATTTATACCAGACTGAAATTTAAGAAGAATTACTGCATATAATAAATGAATTGTATTTAGTATATATTTATATGCATGCAGTTTGTGTTTCTGCATCGAGGAGGCCTCTTTAACAAAAGCTTGGTATTCAGAACATTTTGGATAGTGACTTCGGAGCTTCAGCAGGAGATTCTATTTTATGCCTCTCCATCTTTATTATTACTTCCTGTTATTCTACAACATCAGTTGTCTTGAATGTGGAGGGAGATTTTTGTTTTTTATACAAAGTTACCACAATCAAGGACCGAATTAGAGAAGGTACATTCCCTTAAAACGAAAATCCTTAATCTCATTATATGCAGGGGATTAAAGGTTCCTAATTGGCCCTATCTTCATTACCCACACTTGATGCTTGTTTCCATGTATTCTGTGGGATTTATCAACTGTTCAGCTAATCAAACTAAGCTAGAACACGTCAGGGTGGTCAGGTGTTACAATGGTGTAATAGTAGGGTGACAAGATAGAAAGTGTGAAAAATTGGGACGGGGTGGGGGGTAATAGGTGCCTATATAAGAAAAAATCCCAAATATCGGGACTGTCCCTATAAAATCGGGACATCTGGTCACTCCATGTAATAGCCCCAATTTTCTCACCTATTAAGTATTTTAAAGGTAGAAAAGAGGGCGAGAAGAACAAGTTCAGGTCAAAGGTAGACTACATGAGGCCCTTTAACATGGGCCTAATGGTTATTTTTCATGTTAAAAGGACCAGGTTCAGGATAGGAGCTCTGAAAATACAACTGATCAGCTAACTCCCCCCAGTCAGCGTGTCATTAGCACCCAAAAACACAAAGCAAACCTCAGACAAAGCCACAGAATTTTTTCGGTCTGAAACTAGGAAACAAATGTTAATTGGTGGAAACCCACACATTTTCTTTTGATTTCCTCAGCATCTCTCTTGTCACTTTGGGGAGCTTCTATTGATCCTTCATTTTTTCCCCATGTGGAATGGAGAAGAAAGAGTATAGTATCCTTCTTTCCAGAGAAAACGATACATAAATAGGCTACCCAAACATTCCCTAGTGGGATTTTCAAGTGTTTAAGAGAATTAGGCACCTACAATTGGAGTTAGGCACCTAATTCACTCAAGCACTTTTGAAAATCCCACTAGGTCCCAATCTGCATCTTTAAGCACCTTTGACAACCTGGCCTTATGTGCCTGTAACTCCCTATGATGTGCAGTCAGTCATCATATGATCATCTGTAACCCTGTAGTTTTGTATATAATGGGTGTCTTATGCATTGGAACTAGCTGCTTTTAGATTGTAATCTAGCTGAATGGAGCACTGTGACCAAAAATATTTTCAATTGATATACAATAAGGTTTTCATTAGTAGTTTGATTTTTATTTTATGGGTTTCAGGGATCCTCCAATTAAAAGCACAACTATATGTATTATATATTTATCTACTGCCATTCATTGGGTTTTAGGGTGTCTCATTAGTGCTCATCTCGGGGATAGATCCATGTTGTTTCATTTTGCAGTCCTGTGAAGCCAGGAACCAATACTGTTCATCATAATATATTTTATAATAAAAAGACAGTTTTTATATATAACATAGATCTATGCAAGAAATATACTTAAGGGAAAAAACATGACAAATTTTATTGTGATCTGGAAATTTGTAACTAGAAATTTGTTGCTACCAAAAAATAATGGGTCTTTTGGAGCAGCTTGTCAGCTGGTGTAAATTGATATACGCCCATTAACTATCCTGACCTTACTGAAGTTGATGGCAAAATTCCCATTGACTTCACTGGGAGCAAGATTGTGCCTTATATCTAAAGAAAAGTTTTTAGCAACCACAGCCTCCTCAAAGCACCAAACGATTTGTTTTTAAAGATTCAAACTGGAAACATATTTTTGAACCACAGTTTCAAACAAACCCTGTCTTTTTGAACTTTGCAGCTTCGACTGATTAACAATAACACAACACATCAAGTTCTCACAATTTCAGATGAACTGTGTTCAAACTATTAAAATGCTGTCATTAAATAGCTCCCTCTTCATCTCCATTGGTGTTCTTTTTTCTACACCTCACCTTACAGGGTTTCTGTCACTTGTAGAAGTGGATAAGGTAACTATTAGAGAAGGGCCTGAAGCAGTTGTTCACCCTGATTGCTGTGGATGGTTTGACTGGACAGGTAGAGGATACAGTAGCTATATCTGGGACCTTGGTCAGAGAGTATAGGGAAAAACCTTCTTCCCATTCATCCGAAGAAGTGGGTATTCACCCACGAAAGCTCATGCTGCAAAACGTCTGTTAGGGTACGTCTACACTACGGGACTATACCGAATTTGCATAAACCGGTTTTGTAAAACAGATTTTATAAAATCGAGTGCGCGCGGCCACACTAAACACATTAAATCGGTGGTGTGCGTCCACGGTTCGAGGCTAGTGTCGATTTCTGGAGCGTTGCACTGTGGGTAGCTATTCCGTAGCTATCCCATAGTTCCCGCAGCCTCCCCCGCCCCTTGGAACTTCCGGGTTGAGATCCCAGTGCCTGATGGGGCAAAAATTGCCGAGCTATGCCCTGACCCACCGCGGACACGGTGTTTGACCCTAGAAGCATTTGGAGCTCTGTCTGGAGATTTTAAAAAAATGATTTTGAATTTCGTCTTCTGTAACGGAGCGCTGATAGAACAGATTTGCCTGCCCTTACAGCGATCACGTCCGCATGGTCCATGCGGGAGCTCTTTCTTTATTTTGATTTTTAACTGCATCGCCACACGTGCTGATCGGAGCTCCATGCTGGGCAAACAGGAAATATTCAAAAGTTCGCGGGGCTTTTCCTGTCTACCTGGCCAGTGCATCCGAGTTCAGATTGCTGTCCAGAGCGGTCAGTGGTGCACTGTGGGATACCGCCCGGAGGCCAATACCATCGATCAGCGGCCACACTAACCCTAATCCGATATGGTAATACCGATACTAGCGCTACTCCTCTCGTTAGGGAGGAGTACAGAAACCGGTTTAAAGAGCCATTAAAATCGATATAAGGTGCCTCCTAGTGTGGACGGTTGTGGCGTTAAATCGGTTTAACGCTCCTAAAACCGATTTAAACGCCTAGTGTAGACCAGGCTTTAGTCTATAAGGTGCCACAGGATTCTTTGTTGCTTTTACAGATCCAGACTAACACGGCTACCCCTCTGATACTCTTCCCATTCAGTTATCATGTGGCCCCCCAGGTATGGGGAGAGGTGGAACTTGGAGTGACCTTCACCTCCACAGCCCATTAGCCAATTTGTGTTCTGTTAGGGGTGAAGCTTTGTTCACTTGAGTATCGTTGGTTGCTTATGTGCTCATGACATTACACACTAACCCACACTGGCATGAAGTATTTACGTTTGAGACAGGACTGCGATAATGGAAGTGACCCACTCTCCCATCTCCATTGATTCAGATTTTATTGTTGCAATGATTTCAGGATGTTCTTGACTTCATAGAATCATAGAATATCAGGATTGGAAGGGACCTCAGGAGGTCATCTAGTCCAACCCCCTGCTCAAAGCAGGACCAATTCCCAACTAAATCATCCCAGCCAGGGCTTTGTCAAACCTGACCTTAAAAACCTCTAAGGAGGGAGATTCCACCACCTCCCTAGGTAACCCTTCCAGGCTTCACCACCCTCCTAGTGAAAAAGTTTTTCCTAATATCCAACCTAAACCTCCCCTACTGCAACTTGAGACCATTACTCCTTGTTCTGTAAACTTCCCTGTTGTGCTCTTGTCTTTGGCGCCCTGAAGCAATTTGCTTACACCACAGATTGGCATGTGTGTGTGTGGAGTTATTGTCCTTCCTCTGAGTACTCATCAGGAGATTTGGGAGGGAGGGATATTCATTATTATGTTATGTCGTAATTGTGCAACAGGCATCCAGGGCGAGTTCTTTAAGGGCAGCAGGAGCTAGTATTTCCAGTTTACATCTTGGAGCATGTAACTGAGTGGTAACTGGGCAGGACTTAGTGTGCTGTTCACGGTGAGGGATAGGCTCTGAATGGGGCACCCCTTGTCTGCACTCTCATCCCTTGCACAAGAAAAGGATGGTTAGGATTTTAGCTACTTGGGACTCTTGTGATGCTAATAGGATCTCCACTGGGAGTGCTAATCAGTACTCCTAGCTGCAACTCCAATACTCAAGTAGGCCACTTTGCAGCCACCTCTAGCTCCCCTTTTGGGCCTGGGGAGGGAGTAAAGAGATGAGACTTTCCAGATGTGAGTATGACCCCCTAGTAGGAGAGTATTGGGAGATACTTCCACCTGAAGAGACCAGCCCTTGGTAGAGGATAGAAACAAGAGGACCCTTGCTGGTGACAGGGAGGATGCCTGTCCTAGATCCCAAGCACCTGGCCCTTGTGCCTTCCTTTAAACAACACACTTTTTTATCCCTATGGTCCAGTTTTCCCCCAGCTTACAAAGCATTTGCACCAGACCTCATACTTACGTGCGAGATCTCCTAACAGGTGCTCTGGTATTCTCCATCCACCCATCATCTTTCTACCACCTTTTCAGCTGTTCAGTGGTATCTGCTCACCCATCACCCATTTTCTGCTCAGGTAAAAGGAGATGGAAGAACTTTTCCTGGAATCCACAGAGAAATTTTCAAGGAGCCAGATTCTTGCCTTTTTCCCACCATATCCCCTCCCCAAATCCAGTTCTGCAGACCATTATGTAGGATTGTCTCTGAGGAGCACCATCTGTGAGGTCTATTCCCAGAACACATAGAGAAAACATCACTAAATATGGGTAGTGCTTCCTTTTCTTACTGCCCTAGGTTGCGTTCTACAGGTGAGATTTTCCTCTTTTAACCCCCACTTGGGAATTGGGTTCCTGCAGAACATTACTGACTGTGAAATCTCTCTGGGCATTTGTCCAGGTCTAACTAAACTCAGTGTATGTCATTAATCCCACAGGAAAGGTTGGTAAAACACATGCACTTATACTCCCTTCTAAAGGGAGCAAATCTCAAGCACCCCTTTCTTCTGCTCCCCCAGCCATGGTCAAGTCAGAACCTCTCAAGGGTGGAGGTAGCTCATGAGAGCAGCAAGGCCTTTCTTGACAATGGCCAGGGGTGGCACCAGCAAGGCAGGGAGAGGCCTACCTACCTGGGGTCCTCTTCCCCCAGTTACAGCCCTCAGGCTGTTGCCAGCAGAGATTTTTACCATTTGAACTCATTAGATATTATTTTCGGTCTTGATTAGTTGTTTGCCCCAACCTCTTCTTGTCTCTCCCCCGACAATCCCTCTGCTGAATCCTCCCTTTCCTTGCACTTATACTATCGCCCATTTTTCCCTGCCACTGCTGCTCTTTCCCCTCAGTTTCTCTCTTCCCCTCTCTTCCTTTTTCTTTGAAAACCCTTGTTCCTATTTACTTTTCCCTTCCTGTTGTTCCCATTTCCTGCACCCATTCCCCATAATAAAAGATAACTGCCAGGTTCTGATAACTATACTTACATTGAATAGTACAGTGCTCACATTGAATACTATAGTGCTAGTACCATAGTCCTATTGATTTCATTGGGTTTATTTGGTGATTAAAGTACTACGCAGTGTAAGGGTGACAGAATCTAGTCCTAAACAAATAATTAAAGAAAGAAAAAGAACTAACATGGAGTGTTTGTATAATCATCCTTATTAGTCTATTTGTTTATTATTTCCCTCTCCATTCTGTTTTTTTCCCCTTTAGATTGTAAGATATTCAGTGCATGGAGTGTATTAAAGTCCCTACTCTGCATGATTCAGATCAGGGACTTGAACCTGGGTCTCCTACATTGTTCAGGAGTGCCATAAGCACTGGGCTATTCTAGAGTCTCTCTCATTTTCTCTTGTTTTGACCAGAAATTCCATCCTTGACCTGAGACATCTTTCCTGATGAAAGTCTCATCAAAACTGGTAAGTTCCTGCAAAAAGTTTAGGGTTCGACGAATCGTCATTTTCCATCAAAAAAACTATTTCATCAAAAATTTCCTCACCAGCTCTATTGCTACCAAGAAGAAGATAATAAATTCGTATACACCTGACAAAAATAAATAGGACCATGAATCATAAGCACAGATAGTCTAACAATAAAATGAAAATATATTTTATCAGACATCATTTTAATATTTCTTGTGTACTATGTGCTTTGTTGCAAAATGCTCCTGGCCATTCTCTAACTTTTATTATACTATAATAAATAACATTTTATATTACTTTCTTAAAGTTGACCCTTATGGATTGTTAAATTACGTTGCTGATATCTGACAGCATAAGCAACGTACAGAGCTTTTTACGGTGTCCGATTTCACTAAACTATATGTGCAATGTGTCTTTTAACTGTTGCCAGGCTCTGTGAAAATTATCAGCCTCAAGCAAAGAAACCTATAGAACAAGACAACTTTTTAAAGCTGTACCCTTAGTGAATTTCAATTACAAGGACAATCTTCTCAGAATAAGAGAAATTGTCTTTAATATGTTACAAGACTGTCTGCGATGGGATTCAACAAGCCAAGTCACAATTATGTTCAAATGCTTTGTATTTCTCCATAGAGGAAACCACTAGGCCAGACTCAGCTCTGGTGCAAATTCACTTAAATCAACAAATGGAGTTACACCCGGAATGAATTTGTCTCTCTGTGTTTTTCTAAATAGATTAGGGGTCATTTGAAAAGCTGTAAATAAACCTTTAAAATTCTTTAAGGCAAAAAGAAACAAACGTCCAAGAGAAAGGGAAAGAAAAAAAATGATTTATTCTGCTTTCCCAGCACTGCTAGTTTCCAGGTGTTCACCTTTTGATCTGGCTACAGGCAATGATTTTCTGAAGTGGTTTCTGATGGTGTCTGACATCATTTATGGCACTCTTGAACAATCTTGTAATGTGCTAAACTACACAAAATTAAGTGAGTTAGTGGCTAACAAAGAACACCAAAAGGGCCATGGGTATCACGAGTATTTTGCTACCTGCAACAGCATGTGCCAGTTGCTTTGGAACAGTAGTATTTCTTTGATTCCATGATGGATAAAGACAAATACTATTATTAATAATTGGTATTATAGATGTGTATAGAGACCCTTGATCAGAACAAGAGGCTGCATTGTTCTACGCAGTATACAAATTCAGAGTAAAAGCACTCTGCCACGAATCACTTATAGTCTAATTTAAGACAAAACACAACCGTGGGAGTGACAACAAGTAGAACGGAGATGAGGAAGGAAGATGAGGAAAACAGCAATAAAAACGTGGATTAACTTCCACATTAATATAGGTCAACTATGAGCATAGCTAGATGGCCATGAATCACTTTTGTATGATTGCTTTTTAATTTGTAAGATATGAAAACAAATAAGTTAAAAGTGGTATGTGCCTGCCACTCAGCTGGTGGCTTGGTGTAGCCATGGGTGGTGGGTATCAAAGGCCAGGACATGCTAAGCCTGCCCTGACCCAGGCCTTGGCTCTGCCCATGTTCTGCTGGGAGGCCTTGTCCTTCGTCCCCCATACCCTGAAGCCAGTTCGGGCTCAGCTCCAGCCGGCAGCCTAGAGCTTGGGCCCGCCAGCAGCCGAGGTGGGTGGCCCGAGGCGGCACTGGAGCCAGTGGCTTGGCCCGACGCTGGGACGGGCCTGGCGCTGGGGCCAGTGGCTCAGCCTGTTGGCTCGGTCTGGCATGGGGGGGCTTGGCCCAGCGAATAAGGGGCAGGGCCTCGGTCAGAAGGGGTGGGGCCAGCAGGCTAGCTTCCCTAAAAGGGGGGGTTCACCTGCTGCCCGAAGTGTAGCCAGAGTTTTCAAGTAGATAAAAGCTTATTACAAGAAGGAGGGCAAAAATATGTTCTCCTTAACCTCTGAGGCTAGGACAAGAAGCAATGGGCTTAAATTGCAGCAAGGGAGGTTTAGGATGGACATTACTAAAAACTTCCTCACTGTCAGGGTAGTTAAGCACTAGAACAAATTGCCTAGGAAGGTTGTGGAATCTCCAACTTTGGAGAGTTCTAAGAATAGATTAGGACTAGTTTATTTACTACACAGTCCTGCCTTGAGTGCAGGGGACTGGACTAGATGACTTACTGAGGTCCCTTCCAGTCCTACACTTCTTATGATTCTATGATTAACCAGTGGATCTTTCCTGTACCACTGAAGTCAATGTGAGTTTTGATATGGATTTGAATGGGTGTAGGATCAGACCTATGATGTGCAAATATTTTTTTTATCTTGATTTATACAACAATAGTTGATTCAACCTTTATTGTAATTACACAAATTGCAGTACTATCATTACTGTGTACTACTGCGTGTGTATATTATATAGTGTTTTGTCTCTTTGACCACCTCGCCTGCACTTTTATTGTCAAGCACTAAGAACACTTGGTAAAAAGGTGCTAGAGCAGATTTATAGAAAATGTACTGAGTCCTTTTTTTTAGAAGTCATACACTTCTGCAGCGCCCTCAAGAAGCTAGCGTCAAAGTCCATTTAAAAGAAAATAATAGTAAAAAAAAAAACCACGTGGAGCTTGACACCACAGTAATCTATTCCTACCTCTCGATTTGGGAATGTTTCTTGTCTGTTAAGTGTTTACCTTCTAAATGGTAAACTCTTGGGGCTATGTAATTATTTATTATCACCAATCCCTCAAGCCATCATGTGCTCTGTATTATAGCGTTTTCTATATTTGTTTCTTTAAGGGCCAAAAATTATTACATTTTCTTTGTTGTGTTTTTTTTTGAGGCAGAGAAAAATGTAATCCACAGTGTTAAAATTATTTTTCACTCACTACATGGCAGCAATTGATAAATATATTGAAGATTCACCACTACAACTACCTGGAACATACACACTCTTGTGGAGAATTTCATTCTGCTTTTTTCTCCCTGCTGCCTGGTGATGTGAGTGCATTCTGTCTGTATCAAAATTTCAACATGTAGGCTTGTGAAACCAGAGAGTCAGCTTCTTAAATTATAATTGCTCTCACAATGCTTGAAGCAATAGTCTATGGATAATTTATATGCTGAAATATTTCATGACCAGTGTGTAGGTGACTAAGGGATCTGTCCAAACCAGAGTTGGACACCTTGGTTTTAACAGCGACGTCTCTAAAGGCATTTCCCACATTGGCTCTTGCAAGTATAAATCTGATTCAGGATTCATAAACTGCTTTATTCTGTCCTCAGTGAGCCTAGACTCTTGGTTTCAGTTACACTCAGTTGCCTACTGCTTATCCAGAAGTCATGCTTGCTCACCTAGCCAAGGAATGGAGAGTAGGGTGACCAGATGTCCCGAATTTATAGGGACAGTCCTGATTTGGGGTCATTTTCTTATATAAGCTCTTATTACCCCCCACCCCGTGTCCCAATTTTTCATACTTGCTGTCTGGTCACCCTAATGGAGGGTGACAGATGCTTATGACATAAATGCTGATTTAAATTAACGTGATTATTTGAGAACACTGATACCAGTTACAGCAAGCTGCAGCTGAAGCAGAAACTTCATCTTAAAGGAAGTACACTTAGATCTGACTTGTTGTTGCCCAGAGGGCTCTGCTAACAGAATTGTCAAGATGGTCTCATAGAGCTTGGTTATCAGATGTATTCAGCACCCAAAACTCCAGTTGAGGTGAATGGACGGCTTACGCTGATTTAGCCATTATGGGAACTTTTGAAAATCAGGCCGATAATTGCTAAATTAGGGATCGGCAATGTTTGGCATGTGGCCCGCCAGGGTAAGCCCCCTGGTGGACCGGGCGGGTTTGTTTACTTGCTGCGTCTGAAGGTTTGGCCGATCGCGGCTCCCATTGGCCGCGGTTTGCCGCTGCAGGCCAATGGGGGCCGCAGGAAGCGGCGCAGGCCGAGGGATATACTGGCCACCACTTCCCACCGCCCCTATTGGCCTGCCATGGTGAGCCGCAGCCCGTGGGAGCCGCGATCGGCCGAACCTGTGGACACAGCAGGTAAACAAACCTTACCCTGGCAAGCCACGTGCCAAACATTGCTGATCCGTGTGCTAAATCATTGTAATTTTTTATTTATGAGTTGACTTACTAGGAGATATAAAGATAAATTCTCCTTTCAAATGAACCCTCTGCTACCCCAGTGAGATTAATGGGGTTAAACTGGTGAAATACAGAGATTTTGGCTCAGAAAATGTACATTTTGGGTACTGATCTTTCACTATGGCTCCCACATTAGAAGCGTTTCTATGTGACAACAAACATCTGCTGTATATATTGTCTTTCTCCTACACGATAAGGCACAGAGCATCTGCCTTTAGTCAGTTTTCCTTGGCTATTGAGTGCAGTGGGAAATCAAACTCACTTGTGTACGTCGTTTTATGGTTTACATTTTCCTCTTGATGCTCTTGCCTAACATAGGACTGCCCAGACACAGCACACTTGTGGACAGTAATTTCCTGTTTGTTGTATGTGAAATGAGGGTGTTGTTTTGGTGCATTCAGTAAAATGGTTGCTGGGAATGGATGCTATTAAAGTGAAATCCCTACCTTAGTTTGTGTAATTGCTCCCCTCTCTCCACTGCCATCTTCACAAAACACAATCTGAAAACTCTGGGGTGCAGGCGTTCTACCAGTCCGCAAAGAATTATGAAAAACGGTGTAGGTGAAATACACAACTATGGGAGATAAAAGGATAAAAAAACCCATAAACCATTGCTTGACCAAGTGACACTAGGCAAACCGAATATTGTGTACAGTGGCCGTTTAGTCTTCTTGGTGTACATCCTCTGTTAGTTGTCTGTAGATGAAGAAGCAGCATAGATGTCACTCCAGAACACTACTGTCAATTGTCTAACATAGCAAATGTATGCAGGCACCATAAGTGAACTAAAAATCAGGCTGATCTAAAGGATGAACTGGTACATTTTTATATCGAATAGTCATTTAGTTATAATATTACAAGGCTCCCCTCGCATATCTATCTCATACTTATTTGCTCTACTACGTGCTATATGTAAAGGACAAGATCCCACAATCCTTATTCAGCTCATTCCTCTTAAAAAAAAAAAGCGGAATCTTCGTATTTGTGAAATTGCTTGGCCATTGCATCAGAGTCTGAAGCCACTGCCCTATCAACTCTTTGGAAGAGAAGTTCTTTTTCCCAGCCAATTGTATTCAGGGCCACTAAATCTTTCTTGTGGGAATCTCTCAAAGGAAGTCTTCCTTTCATTGTGGCAGGCTAAGACACCTTCGGTGCTGCTGGATTGACAATGACATACACTAGTTCAGTTTAGTAAAGAGCAAAGTGTTATGATTAGCAAAAGGAATAGCCTTAGGGGTCCTAAAGACCCTGGCCTGCTACAGTACAAACCAGTTTTCACAGCATCCTCCAGACCCAACCTGAATAATCTTCCTTGACTAAAAGCTGTTTTTCATAAGGAAAGGAAACGTTTTCCTGATTTATATGTTGCAGCACTTTTCACAGTCAAACCCTGCCCCACTTGATTTCAAGCAGTTCCCTGTAGCTGAACATTTAATGTTATCATTGTTTTCACTCATAATTATCCTAGTTTGAGTGTTTCCAGTCTTTTAATGTTGTTAGAAAGTTTAAGAAACATGACATTGGTTATAAAAAACAACCACCTTCAATGTGGTTGCTACAAAGTCTTTTCTAGTAAGAGCAAATTTAGGCCTGATTAACACTTAAAACTTTTGTTGGTATAGCAATGGCCGTTATAGTCTGATTTTTTATGACATTTTTATATCAGCAAAAGCCCTAGCATAGGAGAAATTAGAGCAGTAAAAAAGTGCTTTTGCTGGTATAGATTATTTCATTCGGGGACTTGGTATAGGTTATACCAGTAAAAGCACTGCGTCTACACGAGGAGGGCTTGCTGGTATAGTTATAGCCAAACATTTTCTAGTGTAGACTAGGCCTTCAGGTTCTGAAACTTTCATTAAACAATTTACATTTTTAAACACTCACGTCACAAAATCCTCTCCTTAAGCAAAAAGAAATAAATCTGAACATGTTAAAATACTTAACAAATAATCATTCCGACCTGGCACACCTTGTCCCTCCCCTCATGCATCCTCTATGCCAGATGTGTGGGACAAGATCCTGCAAGAACATGGCACCACTTCTGCCAGGTTTACACCAGCTAAGAGCTCCTCCCTAAAAGGGGAATTCCCTGCAGAGTATTTCTGGGCAGAATCTATCCACCTGGTGCCATTTGAGTAGTGCAGAGCAGATAAAATGAACCAGAGAATTTTAGGAATTGGCTCATGACTAAATTCCTTCCATTTGGAAAGAGGAGGTGAGTTCACAAACAAGGATTTATTTCTTTATGTGGGCATCAGTACATCTATCCATTTTTCTTCTTACGTAATGGCTGAGCCCTGTCATAGCATGAGGAGAAGGGCAGTGCTCCTTAAAGCTTTGGTGTTCCCTACCGCAGTTAAGCATTTCTCTTTCATGTGAATGGAAACATTTCTCTGGGTTCCTTGTTTGCTTTGGGCCAGATCCTGAAGACCCTTACTCTCTGATGAGGCAGGGCAAAATTTGACCCTGGATTTGGGCCCTTGTGAAATCCATTGTAGTTTGGTTGAATGTTGTTTTTCTTACTCTAAAAATATCTTGCACTGGGAATACCGCTGTGTAATTTTTCGTACCACAGAGTATCCTTTTAGGTCCTTGGGCAGAGTTTGGGTGGTGAAGTTGGGAGAGTTTGCCAATATTCAGGATTTCATCTTTCAAAAATAGCACTTATATCTATAACTCTTGTAATGGAGTCACCTTTCTACAATATACCAGGATTGTAAATCTCCGTGGAAAGGTATGGTAAGTAATAGATCTGATGAATTTTTAATCCTTTGGTACTGCATACATAAACACTAATGCATTTTACATCCACATCTTTCATCAAGAGATATTGGATCGTGATAGCAAAGAGTTAATATGAACAAAAATATTTGATCCTATTCTACTTGAACTGATTACATTTCGGATTTTGATAGTGTTATAGTGAAACTGTAAATTTATCTGAGGTAAGCCAGCATAAAAGCATTGACCCAATATCTCCTAGTAACAGTCATTCTATTCCTTCAAAGAAATTTGGGACAGATGTGTGTGCTTTTTTATTTCAATGAATGCAGGGAGAAAATGTATTTAATTTCTCAGGAAATAAATTTGCCTGTTCATCTCAGTATGTGGGACTGTCAAAGTTTATTAATTTGGCAGTATTTTAACATGACCATTCTGTTTTTGTTTAGGTTGAGTTATTAAATTGATATATTTTTATGAAAAGCAGAGCTTGATGGAAAATGGTTTTTCATCTTTTGACATTTAGTTGCCGGTTAGGAGATTTTAAGTCACACTATATCTTAAATCAGAAAGGCAGAAAGATAAAAGTATGTGCTTGCAAAGACTGTCGGAAAGCAGCAAAATGATTGGGAGGCTCATGCAACTTTGTTGTAATGTTTGTGAAATGGTTTGTTAAACTGTTGGTACTTTTTGTGCTGATGTTTAATTTGCTCATTCATTTGTTGCATCCATTTACACTTGGCAACACGTAAATGAGCAGATGAACCTTTCTATTTAAACATTTATTGGTCTGATTCTTATTACACTAAGGCTGCTTTAAATCACATAATTTACACCTATTTTACGCCTTCTTCACATTGTCTTCAATGAAAAACAGGTGCCAGTGAGAATCAGGCCTATGTAGTACAGTCCTTGCCTAGAAAAGTCTTCCACTGACTTCAAAGCGTTTCATTTGCACAGGACTCCGGCATTGGTGCCATTGTTTGCAACCGAATTGCACTTTGCCACTGAATTGCTCTTAACTATAGCCATGTTTATATACTGCTTGTTTTGAACCTGATCCTGAGCGCCATTGATGGCGTGTCCTTTCTACACTGCTTGCCTGACTTTCACATATAGTATTTTGGTCTAATCTATCACCTCACTTGTACCTATTAAGTCATACAATTTACATCAAAATAGTTATTTCAATATCTGTGTTCATCTATATAATATAGCTTCAGTCTTATTTTCAAGCTGAAAATATCATCCCCAAAATGTTTGCCTTAGAGTTGTCATACACAAGTAAGTGGCAAAGGCTGTGACCAGGGAAGAAGCTATTAAACAAAAGCTTTTCAGACCCCTGAATTTAGGAGGGGATAGAATTTTTTTCTAGCCTTCTCAGTTCCCACATGAACACTTGGTTTAATTTTGTACCAAACCAAATTAGGAATTTCCATGGGGAAGAAAAAAGAAATTGAGAGCAAAGAGAGACTTTCGTTCTGGAAAGAAGGATACTCCACCTGGGGTTCTCAGCCCTTCTGTGAGCAAACCCAACTTCCACTGACTTTGTGGAGTTCTGCTCACATGCACCAGGGCTGAATTTGTCAGTGTCAAAAAGGAAAAAACATCCAATCTACACGTAAAGCAATGGATCGAGATTTGCATTTGTTCCATTGCTTTTAGCAGACATTTGTCTTCTTTAAATAAGGGCAAGTCCACTTGATGGTCTAGTTTCTCCTCTCACCTGCTGTGATTTTACACCTATGTGAGGCCATTGACTTTAGTGGAGTTATTTTTCATTTACACTGGTGTAAAACAGAGGAGAATCAGACCTCATTTCCTTTCAGACCCTGTTGTTTAAAGCAATGGTTCTCAGCCAGGGTATAAGTACCCTTGGGGGTACTCAGAGGTCTTCTAGAGGCTACATCAACTCATCTAGATATTTGCCTAGTTTTCCAACAGGCTACATAAAATGCACTAGTGAAGTCAGTACAAACAAAAATTTCATACCGACAATGACTTGTTTATACTGCTCTGTATACTATGCACTGAAACGTAAGTACAATATTTATATTCCAGTTGATTTATTTTATAATTACATGGTAAAAATGAGAAAGGAAGCAATTTTTCAGTAATAGTGTGGCTGTGACACTTTTGTATTTTTATTTCTGATTTTGTAAGCAAGTAGTTTTTAAGTGAGGTGAAACTTGGGGGTACGCATGACAAATCAGATTCCTGAAAAGATTATAGTAGTCTGGAAAGGTTGAGAGCCACTGGTCTAATAGTTTGAAATTTGTGAATTCATACTTTGAGTAATTCTAAAATGCCTATCTTAGCAAAGATTTACTAGTAAACAGTAATAGTAAATAGAGCTGATCAAAAAATGAATTACTGGCTCATGGGACAGTCCGATATTTTGACTTTTGTTTTCATCCCAAACCAGGCCGTTAAACTGAAATACTGAAACTGTATATGGAATGAAAACTTCCCAAAAAATGTTGATTCAGAAATATTTCATTTCAACATTAATGACTGAAAGGAAATGTTTCAACATCATGAGGCACTGTGGTATGTGTGTGGAGGGGTGGGATAGAGAGAGAGAGAGAGAGAGAGAATATATCATGGGATAAGAATGGCCATGCTGGGTCAGACCAATGGTCCAATTAGCCCAGTATCCTGTCTTCCAACAGTGGCCTATGCCAGATGCTTCAAAGGGAATGAACAGAACAGGGCAGTTACTAAGTGGATCCATCCCCTGTCATCTAGTCCCAGCATCTGGCAGTCAGAGACTTAGCAACACTCAGAGCATGGGGTTGCATCCCTGAACATCTTGGCTAATAGCCATTGATACCTATTCTCCATGAACTTATCTATTATTTTTAAATCCAGCTATAGTTTTGGCTTTCACAACATCCCCTGGCAATTGAGTTCCACAGATTGACTGTGCGTTGTGTGAAGAAGTACTTCCTTTTGTCCCTCCTGCCTATTCATTTAATTGGGTGAGCTTTGATTTTTGTGTTATGTAAGGGAGTAAACAACACTTCCTTATTCACTTTCTCCACATCATTCATGATTTTATAGACCTCTATCATATCCTTAGTCATCTCTTTTCAGGGATGAATAGTCCTAGTCTTTTTAATCTCTTCTCATATGGAAGCTGTTCTTTAATCAATTTGGTTGCCCTTCTCTGTACCTTTTCCATTTCTAGTCTATCTTTTTGAGATGGGGTGACCAGAACTACATGCTATATTCAAAATGTGGGGGCACCATGGATTTATCTAGTGGCATTATGGTATTTACTATCTTATTATCTATCCCTTTCCTAAAGATTCCTAACATTGTGTTAGCTTTTTTGATCACTACTGTACATTGAGTGGATGTTTTCAGAGAACTATCCACAATGACTCCAAGATCTATGGTAATAGCTAATTTAGTCCCAATCATTTTGTAAGTATTGTTGGGATTATGTTTCCCAATATGAATGACTTTGTATTTATCAACACTGAATTTCATCTGACATTGTGTGAGATCCCTTTGTAACTCTTCACAGTCTGCTTTAGACTTAACTATCTTAAGTAATTTTGTATCATCTGCAAACTCTGCCACCTCACTGTATACCCCTGTTTTCAAGATCATTTATGAACATGTAGAACAGCACTGGTGCCAGTACAGATCCCTGTGGGACACCACTATTTACCTCTCTCCATTCTGAAAACAGAAACCTTTTGTTTCCTGTCTTTTAATCAGTTATTAATCCATGAGAGGATCTTCCCTCTTATCCCATAGCTGCTCAGTTTGCTTAAGAGCCTTTGGTGAGGGACTTTGTCAAAGGCTTTCTGAAAGTCCAAGTACACTATATCCACTGGATTATCCTTGTCTATGTGTTTGTTGATCCCTCAAAGAATTCTAATAGATTGGTGAGGCATGATTTCCCTTTACAAAAGCAGTGTTAACTCTTCCCCAACAAATCATGTTCATCTCTGTATCTGATAATTCTGTTCTTTAGTATAGTTTCAACCAGTTTGCCTGGTACTGAAAATAGGTTTAACAACCTGTAATTGCCAGGATTGTCTCTGGAGCCTTTTAAAAAAATGGTGTTACATTAGTAGGGCCCTACCAAATTCACAGCCATGAAAAACATCTCACAGACCATGAAACCTGGTCTCCTCCCAGGATACCTAGTCTTTTGTGTACTTTTACCCTATACTATACAGATTTCATAGGGGAGACCAGTGTTTCTCAAATTGGGCATCCTGACCCAAAAGGAAGTTGTGGGAGGGGGGTTGCAAGGTTATTCTAGGGGAGGGAGATGTATTGCCACCCTTACTTCTGTGCTGCCTTCAGAGCTGGGTGGCCGAAGAGTGGCAGCTGTTGGCCAGGTGCCCAGGTCTGAAGGCTGCCCCCTTCCAGCAGCAGCACAGAAGTAAGGGTGGCGATACCACGTCATTCCGCTCTAACATCTGCACTGCTGCTGATGGCGGCTCTGCCTTCAGAGCTGGGCTCCCAGCCAGCAGCCGCCACTCTCCAGCTGCCCTGCTTTGAAGGCAGCGCTGCCGCCAGCAGCAGGACAGAAGTAAGGGTAGCAGTACTGCAACCCCCGCACAATAACCTTCCAAGCTCCCCCCCACCCCCGCCACACACACAACTCTTTTTTGGGTCAGGATCCCTACAATTACAACACTGTGATATTTCTAAATTAAATAGCTGAAATAATGAAATTTACTATTTTTAAAATCCTATGACTGTGAAATTGACCAAAATGGATCGTGAATTTGGTAGGGCCCTACACATTAACTATCCTCCAGTCATCTGCTACAGAAGCTGATTTAAGTGATAGGTTACAAACCACAGTTAGTAGTTTTGCAATTTCACATTTGAGTTCCTTTATAATTCTTGGGTGAATACCATCCGGTTCTGGTGACTTATTACTGTTTAATTTATCAATTTCTTCCAAATCTTCCTCTAGTGACATCTCAATCTGGGCCAGTACCTCAGATTTGTGACCTAAAAAGAAGGGCTCAGGTGTGGGACTCTCCCTCACCTCCTCGGCAGTGAAGACCAATGCAAGGAATTCATTTAGTTTCTCCGCAATGGCCTTCTCTTCCTTGAGTGCTCCTTTAACATCTCGATCGTCCAGTGGCCCCTCTGATTGTTTGGCAGGCTTCTTGCTTCTGATGTGTAGTCAGGACCCATAGGGGAGAATGGGGGCATGAGGGACAAAGTATTACAATTCTCAAAAGACACTATGACTGCTCAGGCAGACGTGGAAATTAATGTCAATCTGGCCTGAAATGAAATTTTATTGCAAGTTAGCAGGAGGAGCCTGGGAGGTGGGAAACAGGGGCTCTCAGTCCAGCTCTGCCAATGATTCATTGTGTTGCTTGATGTAAGCTATGTGGAGCCAGATTCTGGCCTTACCACTGGGAAGAACATAGGGGTTATTGTGGGCATGTGTGTGGGGGGGAAGAGCTGGGAATGTAGGAACTGAGGATATGCCTCTGAACAGCCACACATACTGGTATCTTGAAAAGGTCAGTATCTATTCATTGTGCACTAACAGATGCTCATGGGCAAAGCTCAGACCACGGGATAGCTCCAAACAGGTAGGCTGTGGCTTACCAAGAGGCACACTATCCATCCTTGCTCTAGGCCTGTGGCACCTCGTGCAGCAACATGCTGCCGGGTTCCTGTACTGGGCTGAGCTTCCCCTAGCACAAATGTAGCCCTTAACTGCTTGCTGCGCTTCCATTTCCTAGATCTAGAAATAGGAAGGAATAATGCTCACCCAACTTTATGTAATGCTTTGAGATCTTCAGACAAAAGACCCTATGTAAGTGCAAATTATTATTATAATCAATGTACTCATCCTTCTGCTCCTCCCTGGCTCTATGGACCATGAGGTCATTGGCCGCTCTCACAATCAACCCCCTTCTCTATCATTCAAGGGCATATTTTTCCCATTGATGGGAAATCACTATAATCAATTTCCCAGAATATTTTTTCTATTAAATGAGTTTTTCCAGTCAGTGATAGGACCTGCCTTGTTATGTAACAAAAGCAAAACCCCGAACAAAACAAACAAACAAACAAAAACCCATGCCCAAAGCAGACGAATTTGTCTTCGGTTCATTAAAATGTTTTAAAAATAAAATCTTTGTTCCTGTGTGTCCATCTCATTGCTCCACGTCGCTATTTCACCTGGGTGCCTGAATCTTTCTAGACAAGTAAAGGCAAGCGTAGAATAACAAGTCCACAAAGCACTTAATTGAAAATGTGAACACTTGCCTATACCACATGCAATAGTGGACATTAACTGCTGTTTTGAGCAGGAAAGCAGTGAAACTGTTTAACGTCAATCGACATTAACGGGGCTTAGTGGTATGGGATTAGTGCAACATGGCTAGCTATACTGAAAACTATTTGTGCCATACTGGATGATATCAAGTTTACATGACTGTAGTAGCCAATATATAAAACACACCTGATAAAAATCAATGGTTCAAGAAGTAATGACCATTTTCATTTCATCTTTAATCTCTGCTGCTTCTGCAAGAAAGTCTTCTGTAAGGTATTTTGCCTATCATTTGCTGGCCAGATTTCCCAAAGAGCTTCATTCCTATTCAGGCACCAAAATAAGTGGCCTGCTTTTTAGAAATGCTCAGCACATGGGGGGTTGAATTGTTTTGAAACATCCGGTCAGAAGTGTCACATTAGCAACCAGTGGCAGCTGGGCACTTTTGAAAAACTGGCCCAAATGGTGGGTTCTTTTCTGAGCCCTTGAGAATCTTCCCCCCACGCCATGTCTATAGCTGACACTTCTGAATCTGCCAAAGCAAAATTTACAACAATATCTTTGTAAACTAGAGATGCCACCAAAGGAGTTGAGCTTAATTTAAAAAATTAGCTTCCCGGGCCACATCTGGCAAACTGAAAGGGAGTGAAACAATAACAGGTGACCCATGAGAACAGAGCATTTTATTTTTCTGTTCCCTGTCTGGGATGCTGGATTTTTGCACCTGTCCCCATTATAGAATGTACTGTTCCACCTGAAGTATGATCCCACTAACAGTAGGAGGTATTTTTCAGTATTGCACAACATAGCACCCCTCCCCCCTTGAGATAATAACTATTACATCATTGATGCTCCCATCTTCCTCTAGTTGGGTGACCAGATAGCTAGTATGAAAAATTGGGACATTTTTTTCAGAGAGGGGAGGGTATAGTTGCGAATACGAGACAAAGCACCTAATATCGAGACGGTGCTGATAATATTGTGAGATCTGGTACCCTATTGGCGAGCCCTGGCATACCAAAGTAGAGCATGAATGAAGGTTTCCAGAGTAATAGCACACTAGCTACCAGCTAATCCATCAAATGCTTGTACATTCATTCCTTTTTTCCATGAGAATGACATAACAGTAGTAAGGGACAATGGATTCTGTTAATGAGATGACCTATTTCAATCGTAAATAAAGCTCAGATGTCATTAAAGACATCTGCAAATGTGATTTAATTAAATGTGCCAAACAGCACTGAGACAGTTGAGGTTGCAAGTTAAGAACATAAGAACATAAGAACATAAGAAAGGCCATACCGGGTCAGACCAAAGGTCCATCTAGCCCAGTATCTGTCTACCGCCAGTGGCCAATGCCAGGTGCCCCAGAGGGAGTGAATCTAACAGGCAATGATCAAGTGATCTCTCTCCTGCCATCCATCTCCATCCTCTGACAAACAGAGGCTAGGGACACCATTCTTACCCATTCTGGCTAATAGCCATTTATGGACTTAGCCACCATGAATTTATCCAGTCCCCTTTTAAACATTGTTATAGTCCTAGCCTTCACAACCTCCTCAGGTAAGGAGTTCCACAAGTTGACTGTGCACTGCGTGAAGAAGAACTTCCTTTTATTTGTTTTAAACCTGCTGCCTATTAATTTCATTTGGTGACCCCTAGTTCTTGAATTATGGGAATAAGTAAATAACTTTTCCTTATCCACTTTCTCAACATCACTCAAGATTTTATATACCTCTATCATGTCCCCCCTTAGTCTTCTCTTTTCCAAGCTGAAGAGTCCTAGCCTCTTTAATCTTTCCTCGTATGGGACCCTCTCTAAACTCCTAATAATTTTAGTTGCCCTTTTCTGAACCTTTTCTAGTGCTAGAATATCTTTTTTGAGGTGAGGAGACCACATCTGTACACAGTATTCGAGATGTGGGCGTACCATGGATTTATATAAGGGCAATAATATATTCTCAGTCTTATTCTCTATCCTCTTTTTAATGATTCCTAACATCCTGTTTGCTTTTTTGACCGCCTCTGCACACTGCGTGGACATCTTCAGAGAACTATCCACGATGACGCCAAGATCTTTTTCCTGACTCGTTATAGCTAAATTAGCCCCCATCATGTTGTATGTATAGTTGGGGTTATTTTTTCCAATGTGCATAACTTTACATTTATCCACATTAAATTTCATTTGCCATTTTGTTGCCCAATCATTTAGTTTTGTGAGATCTTTTTGAAGTTCTTCACAATCTGCTTTGGTCTTAACTATCTTGAGAAGTTTAGTATCATCTGCAAACTTGGCCACCTCACTGTATATCCCTTTCTCCAGATCATTTATGAATAAATTGAATAGGATTGGTCCGAGGACTGACCCTTGGGGAACACCACTAGTTACCCCTCTCCATTCTGAGAATTTACCATTAATTCCTACCCTTTGTTTCCTGTCCTTTAACCAGTTCTCAATCCATGAAAGGACCTTCCCTTTTATCCCATGACAGCTTAATTTACGTAAGAGCCTTTGGTGAGGGACCTTGTCAAAGGCTTTCTGGAAATCCAAGTACACTATGTCCACCGGATCCCCCTTGTCCACATGTTTGTTGACCCCTTCAAAGAATTCTAATAGATTAGTAAGACACGATTTCCCTTTACAGAAACCATGTTCACTATTGCTCAAGAGTTTATGTTTTTCTATGTGTCTGACAATTTTATTCTTTACTATTGTTTCAACTAATTTGCCCGGTACCGATGTTAGACTTACCGGTCTGTAATTGCCAGGATCACCCCTAGAGCCCTTTTTAAATATTGGCGTTACATTAGCTAACTTCCAGTCATTGGGTACTCAGAAGCCAAGCAATGGCAATGCTAAGGTTGCACATTCAACCTTAACTCTGACCCTTGTGTATGACCATATACTATTTTCAAAGCAGAATATAATATACATGCTAAAGGTAAATAAGATGCAATATAGCCTTGTAGCTCTGCTTGCCCTACAAGATGCAAAGGCTCATACAGAGCCCTGTTTCTATCTTAGAGATGTATATGGACAACTAACACTGTAGTATCCAAGTGCTTTATAATCTTTCATATATTAATCTTCTCTACACCCCTGTAAAATAGGGAAATGCTATTATCCCCATTGTACAGATGAGGGACTGAGAAACGAAGTGACTTGCCAAGGATTGCATAAGATGTTTGTAGCAGATCAGGAATTGAATCTAGGGTACTCACAGGCCAAACACAAGCTCTAACCATTGGACTATCCTTCCTTTCTTCATTCACTGACCACTGTACAATGCATGCAGGAAGTGAGGCAAAGGTTCCAGAGTCACCCTTGCCTCATTCATAGTGCCCACTTTCACTAAATTTGTCATTGAGTCCAGGTAGCATTATATGTGTGGCATTCTTTAGCTATGCTTTTTACCATGTTAGCTCTACTATAGTTAGAAATGTACTGTGAACACATGGTATTAAAAGGCTGACAGCTTGGTCAAATCAAAACCAGTTTTCATACTAACACCCACAGGCCTCTCATTTCTTTACCAAATTATAACTTTCTTCCCCCAGCCATTGCCTTTAAAGGATTATTCATAAACATTTTTTATGATATAGAAAGCACTGTTATTTTTTTCTCTGACTCTATATGCCCAAATGACTGAATACATTTTTGCCTAAGTTTTATAAACAAATTCACTCTCATGCAGAGACCATGCCTGGAAAATGGAACACAATTTATTTTGTGCCTCAGTTGTATTAAGGATGTTGGCATCATTCTAGGGATTTTCTAACTTGGCTTCCCTCTGCTGGTTTTGGAGCAGAAGGGCACAAAGTGCAATGCTCAGAGAAACAAACTGTGAAGCACTTTGTAAGTCTCACGGTAACAATGCTTGTTGGTTTCTTTTCCTCCATAAAACTTCTTAGTGATGGAGCAATGGTTTTAAAGATGAATGGGACGATTGGTGGTTCAGGCAAGTGATTATGGGTTTCAGAGCCTCATAGTCACTGGTGGTTCACATTAGCTATAACCACATGTTTTCACCCTCTGACAGCTCTTCATTGGTCCATAACTAAGGAAGGAAAGATTGTTCAGGGAGCTAGCCTAGGACTCTGGGTTCAGTTCCCTGCTCTTTCAGATTTCTTGTGTGACCTTGGGATAGTCACACAGGGCTAGCCACCTAAAGGTGCAGATAGGCACCTTCGTGGGATTTTCAAAAGTGCCTACGTGCCTAACTCCCACTGATTTACTATCAGGCTTGGAAAAATTGTTGCCATTTAAATTCTGCCCTGATGTACATACCAGGGACACCCAGTAGGATTGCATGGGTTGATGTAAGTCAGGAGAGATCCAAAATTGTGATGGACCTGGAGCTGTTTGATGACCTGGTTATTGGGATGTTTACTATATGAATATGTTGGTTTAATTTAATAGTGGGCAGTGAGTAAAATTAAGCAAGGAAGGGAGAAGAATAGCCAAGATAATGACTCACACTTGGGGGTTGTTACAGGATATTGGCAGATCCACTGGCTTGGAGGAGTCTGACTCGACCTGCAGTTGAGATCTCCAGACTGGTTTGGTCCAGAAAGGCAAAATCCTGGGAACATAAAAAGGTCCAACAGATTACTGCAGTTATACAAGTCTCTCTTTCCAGACAGGAGCCAGTTGTTGGGAAGCTGTTCAAGGAGGAACCATGCTATGACAGAGGCACCTGCTGGGGTGTCCATCTGAAGACGTTAGGCCGGCCTTGGTTATCATCGGGGACAGTAAGGCATAGGTAAGATAGACAAGCCTATAGACTATTTGGTTTTTTAAAATCCTTTCTCTCATGCTTTGTTCCTACTGTGAAAAATAAACAATGCTTTGGTTTCAAACAGACTGCCTGGTCACTGTACACCTCTGGATCACACACTTTCCAAGGGAAGAACTGCAGGTGCCAAATCCAGTTGGACTTCTCGGTAAAAATGGTTAATACACAGGATGTGGCAGCCCAGGGCCCAGTCTAAGAGTGAGGGAATTACAGAATTCCACCCCAGGACAAGTAAAGGCACCAAGCCTAAGGCTGAAAGGATGCATTCACAGAGACTAGAAAGGGACATAGAGAGGCCAAGGATTTGGGGACAAATCACACCCTGATTTATATATCAGGTAAACCCTGTAGGATTGCATAGGTAAGTGGAAGTCTGGGCAAAATTTGGCCTGAAATGATCATTGTATCCGCCCTTCCCTTTCACCTCTAGAGATGCTCCTGGCAAATCAGAGTGGAGAGTATTAATGAGACAGAGGGGAAGCAAGATCTGTAAGATAGCCCCTTGGTACCTCTTATTCAGCAATGTATACATCACATAATGAGATTCACATATCACAATGAAACTTACATATTTCATCAGGGATGGCCAACCTGTGGCTCCTTAGCCACATGTGACTCTTCAGAAGTTAATATGCGGCTCCTTGTATAGGCACCAACTCTGGGGCTGGAGCTACAGGCGCCAACTTTCCAACGTGCCGGGGGGTGCTCACTGCTCAACCCCTGGCTCTGCGACAGGCCCTGCCCCCACTCCACCCCTTTCCGCCTCCTCCCCTGAGCCTGCCATGCCCTCACTCCTTCCTCCCTCCCCTCCCAGAGCCTCCTGCACACCATGAAACAGCTGATCAGGAGGTGCAGGGAGGGAGGGGGAAGTGCTGATCAGCGGGGCTGCCGAAGGGTGGGAGGTGCTGGGAGTAGGGTGGGGGAGCTGATGGGGGGCTGCTGACATATTACTGTGGCTCTTTGGCAACGTCCATTGATAAATTCTGGCTGTTTCTCAGGCTAAGGTTGGCCACCCCTGTATTACATGCAGAAAACTGTCCATCACTCGCTGAAACAAATACAACACACAATGAAGTGCATGCATCACAGACTGAAAAGTGCCATCTGTCGTGAGTGTCTTAACCATGTCCCTACAGAATAAGTTCCAGAGAACTCAATATGAGTTCGGTCTGCTTCAAAGCTGCCCTGCTGTTTGGTTGTTTAAACTGTGGTTGCTAAAGGAGAAAAAGAAACAAACAAACATGGGTTGGTTTCTCTCTTGTTTACTGCAAGTTGGTGGGAAAAAAACTGTAAAAATGGTAAAACACTTTTATCTTTTGAATTTTCTGGAATTAAATGAAAGAAAATAAAAACAACACTATTACGTGAATGATTATTGTATGTTTCCACACCCCCAAACCAGACTCTTACAATTTTCTTGAGGCCTCAGTCATGCTCCCAGTAAAATCAATAGCAAAATTCCCATTGTCATCGATGTGTGGAGGATTGGGCCCTGAATATGGATTTAAGGCCTGATTTATAAAGGTCTTTATTTGCCTAAAAATGCAGACAGATGTCTAGTGGGATTTTCAAATGTTCCTAGGCACCTAGCTCTCATTGAAATCAATGGAGATTAGACATCTAGGTGCTTCTGAAAATCTCAGTAGCCCCTATCTGCATCTTTAGGTGCCTAAAGACCTTTAAAAACTTGGTTCTAAATGCCTAACTTTACATACCCAAGTTTGAAAGTTTTGGCTTGGTGCCATTCTCTAAAATCAGCTACTTCATATGCACATTCAAGGGCAGTATCAGATCTTCCAAAATACTGAAGCACGACTGGTGTCAGAGGAGAAGACAGAACACCTTTAGAATAGTCCACCAGGATATCAGACATTTGCAGGTGAGTCTAGGTACATCACTTCGTTTGGCCCATGATCATGAAATCACAGACTACTGAGCAATCTAAGATTACATACAACATGCCAAGGCATATCAGCATGTGTTCATGACACAGGTGGACAGTCAACTGTTATTTTCCTTGTTTTTTTTTACTGTGTTGAGTAAGTTACACATTCTCTCATTTTTACACAGTTAACTTTATTTGAAACAGAATGTTTTAAATAGCTTAACAATATTACAGCCAAGGATCTAGATAACCTCCTCTACCCTCATCATTCAGAATTTGATAGCTTATTTAAATTATAAATGTAAGGAAGCTTAGGTTTGTATACCGTCAAAAACCAGCCTGCCCCAATGTGCTCATTAGCTCTCATTTTATACGTGTGAGATGTCAACAATGCGGCATCAGTAGTGAGAACTGTTTAAACAGATTCTAAGCCCATTCCTTTTTCCACTGAAGCCAATGGGAAAATGCTCACTGATTTCAGTGAGAGTAAGAAGAAGCCTTAATTATGAAATAGAGAGAAAAATGTGTGTATATAGAAGTACAGATACTCGTATATACCTAGAGGTATAGCCACACACCTATAATAGGATATGAAAAAAGCATAACATATTTATAATTACAGCCACTAAAATACCTTTTGTTGTAATAAGAATCTTTTCCAAAATGAATAATAAAAATATTAAAGTATTATATTTACAAAACATCATAAAGGTGCATTAAGAAAATCATTGGAGATTGAGAGGGGATTTTGTTCCAAATAAAATGCATAATCTTAGGGTCTGATTATGAAAACAAAGTTAGATGCACAATTAATTTGCATGCACAATTACTAGAATTCCGGTTTTGAATTAGGCACCTCCTCATACCAATTATGAATTCAGGTCATCTTCATGCACAATTATTTGATTTGCTTGTGTAACAATGGTCATTGTGAAAGCACAACATTTAGGCGCATGTGTACATGCAATTGCACACAAACCTTTTAATGCTCAGTCCTACGTTTCACACTTTATACGGTGTACTGCATTTCATAAACCACTGGGAAGTCATTTTATATTGTTTTTAGTAGACCCCAGCTGATAGTATCAGGAAGGCTGTATGTTTGGTCTCCGTAGTAATTTGTCAGATAATCATCACCTAACCACTTTTTTTTTTAAAGATGATAATGATTACAGGTTTGATTAATAACTGAAATAAAATGTTATTGTTTGAAATGCCATAACAAAACCTGAAGAATTGTGACCCGAATAAGAAAATATGTTAAGAACAACAGAGTTGATAATGCTTCATGGAAAGAATGTACAACCTATAGTCGTGTTTTGTTTTATCCTGCCATGTTTTTTTATTAGATCTTTGAATAGTAACCTTACATGGGTCATTCAGCGGTCAACTGCTCATCTCTGCTGTTGTTCTAAGCAGACTTACCCAGACACTACAGGAAAGGCAGAATGGTTTCTTTAAGGAATAGTGCTATTTATAAAATAAATATAAAATCTAATATCTATTTTGCACCAGTGATAGGTTATAAGAACTCCAGCCGTTATATATTTGTTGAATACCAGCCTCCTGGGAGTATAAATTGCACCTTACTGAGTAGAAATATAATACAGTCCACCAGAGACTTCGCTGCAAGGTGTAGCTGCTTGTCTATGGGCAAGTAATGACTTGCGTTTTCAGCTGCTTCTTAGTAAGAGCCTTAGTAATTGGAATCAGTTATTCAAAACATCTCTAAATGTGATTTAAATGGCAAGGATTTAATAACATAGAAAGAAGTCATTACAGAGGTTCAAGCAGGGGAGAAGGGAATTCCGTTTTTCAGAGCAGAGGGAGAAAAATAAAGCAATTACTTGATGTAAAGGCCAGAAACAGGACTCCTGCTGTCACAGAGAAATCAAATCTGTCAGCAATTAGTGGGATCTTAGAAGGCAAAGAACCCTTCAGTGTTGAACAGTGAATAAGGGGTTAGCAATTATATGAACTGATAAAAGTGTTCTGGTTTTCAAACAGCAGGTTAACAAGGCTTACTTTTTTCATAACTTCATGCAGATGTGATGAGTCACATTTTATGACATTTTTCAATGGGTTTGTATGTAACGTAAAATAATAATAATCATCATCATAAAGTTCATTGCACTGGCTCTTCCCATCCAAGATGCTGCTGATTTACCTCAAAATTATGCGCGGCGTAACAATTTTAACAGCTTGATGGCGATGACTTTTGCCCACTCAAGGCAATAATATCCTTCCTACCTCCCCAGAAAAGGGCCTTTCTTTTAAAATGTGCACTTATTCTGTGAACGAGCACTTCTCTCTGAGGAACTAAAGTCAGGCCTGAGTCAGCACTGTGCTGAGCACCGTCCTGGGGAGGTTGTGTACCCAGGAGTTGAGGGCACCCAACACCAGGAGGTACTCAGCATCTTGCAAGATAGGCCTAAATACTGTTTCTCAAAGAGAAGTGCTCAGACACCAAAGAAAAATATGCATTTTCAATAGAATGTATGAGGGATGTTGCCTGGTTCAGGACTTTTAATAATACCAGGCATTTTTATAGGGTTCTATATGTTCAAAGCACTGTACAGGCATTAACTGAATACCACCACAAAGTACTGTTATCACTAGATGGGAAAATTGAGACAGAGAGGTGAAGTGACTTCCCCAAGACCACATTGTGAAGTCAGTGGCTAAGCCAGGATTAGAACTCAGGACTTCGTACCTACCAACCCTGTGACCATTGCCCCAGATATCAATGATTTCTACTGCCTCCCTTTTCTATCTGTTTCAGGTACTTATATGGCCCCCATTGTCATAGTGTCAGCACCTCAAAGTCATCAATTCATTTATCCTTACAACACCCTTATGAAGCAGAGAATCATTATTCCCATATTAAAGCTGGGAAACTGAGACACAGGGAGACTAAATGATCGGCCCAAGGTCACTCAGGAAATCTGTGGTGGAGCATAAAACTGAACCCTGCAGTCCCAAGTCCCAGACTGGCACTTTAACCACTAGATCTTCTTTGGGAATGCTGATATGAACAACATCAGTTAGCACAAAGTAAAGAACATTAAATATTATATGTGTAATTTTTATGATGCATTATGTGGAACATGGAAGGGGGTCCGTGTGCTGATAGCCATCACTCCACTTGGTACCCCTCATTACACCAGATGAGGATCTCGACCAATTTTCTCAAGATTCTTAAAAATTGCGCTTTAATATAGAACTATCACTTTATGATTCATCTTGTTTAAAACATCAGTTCTTTTTTTTTTATCATTTATATGTCTGACAACACTCATAACTGTGCAAGGCATGTCACAGAGTAAGCAAAAACCATGTTCCCTGGCCCAAAGAGCTTACAATCTATTGTAAGAATAAGAGAGGCAAGAGAGAGAAAAGAGGGGAGATGGGAAGACAAAGGTTACATTCGGAAGATTTGATTGGCCATTAAAAGCCATATGATCCATCAATCAACCTGACATCTGAATGGTAGTTGATGAGGACATTAGAACATGCATACACGTCATAGCCTAAGCAGTCCAAGAGAGGTAAATAATCTAACCTTGAGTCAGACACTTATCCTGAGAATAACTAAAAAATCCCTTTAACTTTCACCCCCAGCCCAACTGACTCCTAATCTGATTTTTTAAATAATGTGCAAGACCCTACTTAATGCATGATATTACAGAAATTGTGGATCCTGCAATATTAGTCTTCCACCACAATTTTTGCCAGTGGGAGCCCCTGCCGCCCCGAGGCTGCCTACAGTGAGAGCCCTTGCTCTCAGTCCGGGGCTGCCCACAGCGGGAGCTCCCGCCCTCAGCCCCAAGATCCCACTCTCAGGTCCAGGCGCCCGACAGCAAAAAATTGCAGAAAAGTAATAATGGACCTTAGTACGGCAAACACTGCAAATAATAAGGTCCCTTATTATTTTTCTGTGATTTTCCATGGCTTGTCGACAACTCAGTCACAATTTTTAGACACTCATCCCGTGATTCAAGTAGGGCCTTAATAATGTGTGTTTCAGTTCTTTGGAAGGTTTGGAAACGATCTATTATTTAAAGTTTCGACTAAGTATGACAAGCCACAAAATAACAGGGAAGTGTGTGCATTGGGTGATAAGCCTACCTCATGGAGTGCATTCCTGACTTATAAAAATGCTTATTTATTTATTAAAATAACACATTTTTTTGAAGAAAATCCAGTTTTCAGCTGTTTGTGTCCTGCATCCTGTTCTAAAAAAAGCTCCTTTTAAAATTGCATTTTTAGGGTAGGCTGGGAGAGGGATATTATTTCCCAGCCTTCCAGCCCCTCCCACCTCACATTCTCTTCTGCGTATTTTAGGGATTACTTGAGCTAAATCCCATGCCATCTGTGAAAAGCCCCTTGTCTAGGGTGAGGGAAAGACTCCAAGGGGTTCTTTTTCAGATGATTTCATCCAGTTGCTCTGGCCCTGGATAAACCTTTTGGACGTCACCTCAAACCCCATTAGATTATCCTAGCGTTTCTGTGCTTTTTGAACCCAGCTCTGAGCTTCCCCACTGTCCCGCTGGTTCTGATTCGTGACCTGTGTTAACATGCACCACTGCCAATTGATAAACAGGAATTCAAGCGTTTCGAGATCAGTCCCTATTTGAGGTGTTTCTCTATCAGACTTTAGGGAATAGCTAACTAGTAAAGATGGATTTTTTATCATCCTGTGTGGGTGATTTTAGGAAATACCTCCGAAGATGAGGGGCTGCAGGAGTAAAGAAGAGGGAGTGGCAGGAGTGGAGAGAAAGCAACAAGCAAGAGTCAAAATCTAGACTTGTGTGATGAACTCTATAGGGTTGTGGTCATGTGGGCTATGTGAACTGCACCCTGCAGTGTCTGATCTCAGGGACTGCCAGCGAATTGTCCTGCCAAGCTCAGATGTTTGCAGATGTTTGGAGGTGGCCCTTTGCTCATGCTGTAGACTAGCCTGTTCTGTGATGATAAACTACCCCATGTGCCCATGCATAAGGGCACATTCTTTCCACACTGGTTTCACTAGTGTCAGAGTCCAGTCTCAAACTCTTGGCAATGATCTAGCTCAGTCCTGGAGAAGATCTTGGATCTGTTTGGAGGCCTCTCCTGTTTAACTGCAGTAGTGATATATCCAAATTTTTGAAGAGTGGAGGGGCTCCAATCCTTCAGTTCAACGTCTTGAAGTGCCAGCTCCTCTCAGAAAAATGGTCATTTGGACCTACTCAAGAAGCTTTTGCCAGATGTTGGCAATTTCACCCACCATCAGCCTGTCTGTAATCCTCCCTTTGTGGGAAAAAATAATGAGGTTTGTGCCAAGGCAGCATTGGTGTAAATTGGAGTCCTCAAATTTCCCTTTCAGTCCAGTTTCAGCAGTGGATACGGCACAGAAATGATACTGGTTGAGTGGGTTGATGATTTCTTCCTGGCCGTAGACAACTTTCAGGTTTCTATAGTGGTCCTTTTAAATCTAAGAACATCTTTCAATACTGTTAGCTATGTAATGCAAATAGTGCTCATTTGTCCCAAGAAAGCTCTCACGTGGGTTTCCACAAGGCTCTGTTCTGTCATTTCTTCTGTGCAACCCATATCTGAGGCTGTTGTTAAGAGACCATGAGGCAATTTGGGTTGCAACATTTAAGCATCCAGCTGTTAGGGCATGCTGTTCTGGAATTCACTTCACTCATTGGTCCAACAGAGCTCAGTACATTGACCTTTAGGGAACAATACAAAGCCCATTTATTTTTTCCCTTGAATATTTGATTGAGAAGATCTGTGAATGTGGGAGAGTCTCTGTTTTAGGGAATGTCCTTTTCTTTTTGCTCCTTGAAAGAGAAGTGTGTATTTTTACTAAATATTGTGTATGCACACACCAAACCTCCCACCCTAAAAACTGTCCTTTGCACGCAGACTTGCATATGTGAAATCAGTATTTTGACGTTCAGATACCCAACCAAATTGTGCAAATATTCTTTTCAGCATGCAAATATGGGATCTTTGTACATAATTATTTGTAGGTGCAAAACCATGGGCACAGTTTCAAGAGGTAGCTTTGAAAACTTGGCCCACTGTGTTTATATTGACCCATGGGCAACCTGAAGTACAACAGCATGGGATCATGCAGAAGTGTCTTGAACCTCCTACTGGAAGGACACAACAGAACTGTACTTAAATGTCAGGAATTTTTAATACAGTGTTGTTGCAGCCCTGTTGGTCCCAGGATGTTAGAGAGACAAGGTGAGTGAGGTAATATTTTTTATTGAACCAACTTCTGTTGGTGAGAGAGACAAGCTTTTGAACTTACACAGAGTTCTTCTTCGGGTCCAAGAAGAGCTCTGTGTAAGCTCAAAAACTTATCTCTCTCGCCAACAAAAGTTGGCCCAATAAAAGATTTTTCCTCACCCACCTTGTCTCGGGAATTTTTAAATAATGCAAAATCTAAGAAAAAGAAAATTAAACCTATACAAAAGTATTTTAAAATTACAAACTGACAAAAGCAAGGGAATACTATCAGACAGTTCTTAATACCCTCCATTGTGCTTAGCTCTTGTCTATAGCCTATGTGAACTGTGCCCGCTCTTGAGACAGTCCAACTGCAACATAACCCATCACCTGGTCTATCATAATTGGCTGAATGAACAATTTTTTTTAAATTGCCAGAAAATCAAGAAATTTATTATTCACACAGCTCTAACCACAATCCCCATGGTAGCCTACTAGGTTGTAACCTGGAAGCCCACCAAGAGACACCTCCACCCACCTGACCCTCCACCATTGCTACAGATAGAAGAGGTCCAGTCCAAGTCAATCTAACACACCAGCTAATCACAATTTTCCTTCTATCCCTCAGTTGGTTGATCTTGCTTCCCAGTAACCAAGAGACTATGCTAGGTGAACAAGTAGAGACTCCTTGCCAGGTGCACCATGACAAATGGCTACCTAGTTGTGATGATATTCAACTGCAGTCATGCTGTTTGGACACAAGATGTCTCTGTGATGCATTAAGGGTTTCCTCCCCCAAAGGAAGTGGGCTCAGATCACAGAAAAATGTGGAAGCCAACTTGGTTATTTCATAGCTTGTAGCTATGCTTCCTAACAAATGCCTGGTCACAAAGGACTCTTGCCCTGTGTACTGTGACACTAGCATTATAGCTGTGTACTGAGGAGTCAAGGAGCATCCACACACATGCAGGTACACTCATTACAACATCGCCTGGGTATCAAAGCAATTCATATTTGCAGTGTCGTCGTAGCTGTGTTGGTCCCAGGATATTAGAGAGACAACATGGGTGAGGCAATATCTTTTATTTGATCAATTTCTGTTGGTGAGAGAGAAGCTTGAAAGCTTCTACAGAGCTCTTGTGGGAAACTTAGAGTGTCACAGCTAAATACAAGATGGAACAGATTGTTTAGCATAATTAGTTAATACATATTTCAAGGGACCATTCAAGGTGAAGTGACTCACTAACACCCTTCCAGTCAGAGGGAAGAAAGGAAGTGGGGGGAAGCGGTTGAACGGAGGGGTTGTTAGTGAATTATAGATTTTTGTAATAAGTCATAAATCCAGTGTCTCTAATCAGTCCATGATTTTTAGAGTCTAGCAAAGTTGTCTTTGCTTGTCTTTTGAAAGTATTATGCAGGTTTCCTTTGAAGATGAGGACTGATAGGTCAGCAGATGAGCAGGGTAGTTTAAATTCATAACTTTGCTACGACATATAATTTGGGACAGGAGAGGTAGCATAAAGCAAGGGCCATGATGAGATGGCATGGAGCTGAAAGCAGAAGGCATCTTTTCCTAGTTTCGCTATGGATCTACAGCCTAGTGGCACATTTGAAAGCAATATGCGAGTAAATGACTAGCACAATTTTATTGGAATTTATATTTACACATAAGGACAAGAACCCATTATCATTGTCATCTTCCTATTGTTGTTTTACACAACAGCTGTAATACTGCAAGTGCACTTTGGTCGGCAGTTTCATTTATTATAAAGTAATATATTAGGAATATTTTTCCCTTGACAATAAGTTTTATGCCAAGATTTTATGTAGCTTCAAGCAAGTTGTCAATTAGGCTACTTAAATTAATTTTTGGCAGCAGTTAATTGCTGCCTAAAGTCTTTTGTCTTTCAACAGCTAATCCTAAACAAGAAATACAATGATTAAATGTTTCTTAAACAATATTGTTCACAGAATTTAAAATTGTTCATAGTATTTAATTAGGATTTGAACACGTCCATTTTATTTTTTAAAGAGAGATTAGTTTAAGTTTCCTGAAATAAAAATGGTGCTATGAGTCTTCTTAGATTGGCCCACTGCAGAGCTATGGTCTGGGACCTTCCACCACTCACACAGCTCTGATGCTCAAGGGCATGTTACTCTGGATTGTTTTCTGAAGAGACATATTGTGTTTTTTCTCACACATTATGCATTCACCGTAGCAGTTCTGGCTGCCAGACAGCTGTGGGTGGGATCCCACGGTAACGATTCAAATTAAGAAGAAAAGACTAAGAGCTAGGAACTCAAGTAAGTACCCACCATCTTAGGTGGGCTTGAGCAGCTCATGCTGCCGTGGCTCCACTGCGATTGTTCTTTGAGCCTGCTGGATGAAAGCTAGCTCCAGTATGTCTACATGTGCTGCAGTGACAGCACTGACTGCAGCATAGACATTCCTGAAGACTCATTCCAGGGCCAGGGTAGCTTCCACTGCTGTAGGACTTGGCACAGAGTCCTTACAGCATGGGTTGGATGGAGCAAAGGCCTGACAAGCTAACATCATTTCTCAAAACATAAGCAGTGCTGGCATTGGAAAAGAGCTGGCCTTTTGGGTGGGTAACGTGGGCGACTGCTCAGGGTGCCATGGTCAGGAAGGGGACCGTCTGAGTTCCACAAGCTGGCAGGCCTGGGCTGACGGAATGGGGGTGAGTGTGGACGAGCCCAGGTCTGGAGCCCTGGGCCAGCAGGGCAGGGGGGCAGACGATGCCACCCAGAGCTGCCAGCCTTGCGGGGAGGTGCAGTCAGCAAGGCTCACTCCTGTGGAGCCAGCAGGGCAACCTCTGGGTCCTCCCTTCCCACGGACATAGGCAGTGGCCACACACCAGCTCTTGTCTTGCTAAGTGGTCAGGGAGTGTATGGCTGTGGGAGACCCTGAGCTCAGAAACTCCTCACTGTACAGCCTGGCCAGGCTCCGGGGCCAGGAGCTGGGCCTCACACCCTGCACCCTATGCTGCTGTTCTCAAACTCAAAGAAAGGACGCCATTTTCCCTACGGCCCTGCTTGCATTGGAATAGGACATGGCTAGGGAGTTGGAGGATGCATGTCACTTAAGCACCGTCCGTCAGTTAGACTTTTAGGAGATTAAAACTCCCCTCTCTCAGTAGAGCTCCTAAAGGGAGAGGGGCATGGCTCTGGAGGACTGAATCATCCCTGGGTTCAGCAGCCCTCATTAGGGTCCTGATTCTGCACCACAGGAATCAATGCAAGTTTTGACATTGACTTCATTGAGAGCAGGATCAAGTCCTGGGATAGGGAGAAGCAATTTTCACCATCAGAGATCAATCTGACACTGATCTTTTAAATTAAAACAAGAATTATAAAGGAGTAGCTGCACAATTATGGCATGCCATCTGTCAGGTGACCTACTGCTATTATAGATCTGCCATAGGGCTGGCAGAATAATTTCAGAATTCTCAATTTTGTTGAAATATTTCATAGATATTTTGAATTTCAGTAACAAAAGCGTCAACATTTTCAACAACATTTTGTACAAAAGTTTGTCCTTTTTTACCCAACCCTCTCATCTACTGGTCCATGTTACAGATGCCCCCTGACTTACGCAATTGTTCCATTCTGGAAAGCCTTGTGTAACTAGAATTTTGCATAAGTCAGAAATGTATACCGGTATGTTATGCTAATTTCCGCAACTCAAAAATCCTATTTCTGGCTTATAGAACTTTTTCCGTAAGTGTGAATTTGTGTAAATCAGGTCTTGCGAAACCTGGGGAGCGTCTGTATAAATAAATAAATGGCTTCAGCAGACATCTTTGGCTTCCTGGTAGAAGACTGAGACACTTCAACAATTGGAAGTGCTAGCTGTAGCTTTAAAAACCCAGACAGCAAACCCTCTCCCCAACACCCCCCCCCCCGAGTCTAACAAAATAGTTTCTTGTTTCTATTACTGAGAGTGATTATACTTGGGAAAATCAAGTTGTGATGTTTCCTCCCTAACACCACCAGCTTCTGGCAACACAAGCACTATCTTCCAGGCCTCTGCAGACCCCCCCTCTCTCTTTACAGGTTAACAATAGGCACGCTCCAACCCTGGACTCCTCTGAATGACTCCATGGAGTCTCCAGCCTCTGGTCCACTGGACACACACAGAATTCCCAGTTCCTCCGTTCCCAAAGGACCAGTACTCCATATCTTACTGGTTACACCGTAAAACATAGCTCTTTCCAACTTACAGCACTTTGAGTTATTTGTAGAGAAAGCAGGTATAAGTTTATTTAACAAAGAACAGAGATTCAAATGACAGGAAGCACAAATATTGGAAACAAAGGGTTACATATAAAATAAAATCATAACACACATACAATAGAGCTTAAACTTACTTAATAAGATGCCATGTCATGCAGAGAAAAGATGTGTGCAAAAGCTTCCCAGCATATTACAGCCAGGCTCATCTGTTATCTTCCATTCATGAAAGAAGCACGCTTTCCTCTGGCCTCCCCAGGGGAAAGATCCAGAATTTTCCTCTGTCCCTACAAGTTATAGTCCAAAATTCCACTGTCTGCACTTGCAAACAGAATAACCCTCGCTGCTTGTGTTTTCTTGCCTAGGATCTTCCCTGTAGTCTTTGTAGTCACTTGAGAAGCCTTTTGCACAGAATGTAAATGGGGGGCCATTGTGAACTATACAATACTCAATTTACATGTAGACAGATAAACATTAGCCCCAACTCACAGACCTTAAGAACATAATTTTCAGTATATATACACATAACTCCTTATCTATTTCACAATGATTATGAGACACCTTTCCGTATTATCCATAGATTTATTTCACAATGATTATGAGGACAGTATGACACAGGCTTTCATTAGAGACTTTACATGACAATCTTTGGTGAACTAAAATGTAGATAATAGACCCAGGGTATCCTTGTAACCCTTATATACCCTATGTCCCCTCTGACAGTTGATATCAATAGGTCCTTGGGTTGTACAAGAAAAGGGATGTATTAAACGTACCCAGGGATGTGGTGGATTCTCCATCATCTTAAGTCTTTAAATCAAGACTGGATATTTTTCTAACTAAAAGATACATGACAGGTCAATCAGAAACTATGGACTTGATGTAGAAATTCCTGGGTGAGGATCTTTGGCCTCTGTTATTCAGCTGGCCAGACTAGATAATCATAATAGTTCCTTCTGGACTTAAATGTTCCTTCTGGCCTTAAAATGCTATTAAATTGGCAACACTGGAAGTGGGAAGTTGACACAGCTGAGGATAATACCCAAGATCCATGCATTTGGTGAGGAAGAAAAGGTCTTGAATACTTAACTGGGAGCCACTATGCCAGGCTGTCGCATCAGTACCAATAAAAAACTTCATTATTATTTGTTTGCTGTTAAATATCCTCCTGCAGTTTGCAACCTGAACATGCAACATTGAGTTAGTATATGAGAACTGGAAGGTGAAAATGACTAGAATCAAAAGTGAAGTTGAGTAGTAGGTTTTCATTGTCCAAGCTGAATGAAATTCAGATTAACAACTTTAATGAAATTGTGAATAACTGTGATTTTGGTATAATGTTTATTTTGATACAATGGTTTGACCTATACTGGAAATCCATAGATTGGGAAGATGGTCAACAAATATCAAACCAAAAAGTTGCAGCAAGGAAAAATGCTTAACCTTGTGTGAGAGAGGGAGCAAAGATTGAATTATTTAAATTAAAAACAGATGCTTTAAATTAAAACACATAAATTATTGAGGCTGATATAATAAATTTTAGTGATGAAAATATATCACTCATGACTTTAAGGTCAATTTTAAAGGTTACAGACTTGAGTATTTTGTTTTATTAAATAAAGTGTCACCTGAATAAGTTCCTAAGAAGAATGTAGGAGGTAGAGTATATCAGAATATTGGGATATAATTTGACTACCATTGCTGCTTTTGTTCTGGCTTGTTATTGGATCTAGCAGAAAATTCTTTGTACTCTTTTTGGTGTATTTTCAGGGTCAGATCATGCAGCCTTCATTCTAATGCATAGTTCATTCCATTCTGAAAGATTCTACCAGCTGGAGCAATATTCCCTATACTTAACATGGAGAACACAGCTGGAACCAGTAACATCTCTGAAAATGGATGGAACTTTTTAAGTTCAACCATTGTATCATGTTTCAATCTGCTTAGAGTCTTTCAAAACCCGGAGTAATTTGGTCCTATTTCCACAAGTAGAGGCCAGATCTTGTATAAGTGTATGGAAAACTTCCACAGCCTTTAGGCAGCGCATCAGGTGGAAAGACTGTTTTTCAACAGTAAGTGTTTAAAGGACTGTATTTAAATCTCCATATTTTAGAGGGTTGAAATTTATCTCCAGCTGGAGTATTGGACTTTTGCATTAAACAGATTAATTTGTGAACAAATTAGCTACAATGTTTGAAAAGTACATACACTTCAGTACAATACACATATATATAATGTGCACTGTGCGCAGACACACACACACACACACACATACACGAGAACATGCTCTTTTCCCTAACTTCATACAGATGAAAAATATCTCGTTAAGGCAATTCAAGTTTTCATGTATTTACACATAGCTCTTCATGCACAAACATCTTTGATTTCTATTTCTTTTTAAACCACTTTCAGACCTTTCTATCATGACCACCCAACATTTATATTTAATTTTCTGTGTCTAATAAAGCTATTTACATCTGGGAGTTGACTGGATACAGATGAAGTGTTGCTTAAGGAGAGAATATAATGTTCAAAGTCTCTGTTTACCCTACCAACGCCCCATCCCTCCTCCCCCCCCCCCGAAACCTCATTAAAAAATTACTTTGTACAGTATTTGTTCCAGAGGTTTCTTTGAGTTCTTTGTTGGTATTACTGCTTATTAGTGTCATATAATCTGAAAAGACGGCAATGCCCACAAATGGTTTAACCCTGGGTGGAGAGGGTATAAATGACAGAATTATTTCCCCCAAATATCAACTTTTTGCTATCCTGTTGAGATCCACCTGGGCAAAGATGCAAGTCTTATGCATTCTGTATCCTCACCCTGCATTCGAGTGCTACTTTCATCATGAAGCCTACCAGCACCCTGTGTTGAGACCTCCTCTTTTACAATAACAGGACATCCACTGACTTTCCATTAAATATGATGAATCATTGTTTCAATCCTCTCTCCACATATGAAGCACTACCTCCTGTAGATAACCCACTGATTTGGACACCTAACCCCTGCTAATTTGTAATGGGATTGGTTGTCACATCTCTCAGGCAGCTTTGAAAGCATAAAATAAATGGAGCCAACAGGCAAGCATTTATGCCTATAAATGCTTCCTGTAAATTTAAAACACAATACATGGAAACAGTATGAGTAGGTTGGTCACCAAGACAAAGATAATTCAATATCTAGCTCAATCAACTCTGCCACAATCTCTGTTTCAGGGGTCAGATTTAAAATGGGCCAGAATATTCTGCAAGGTCTAGGTGAGCTTTATGATACTCCCTTTAGGTATGGCAAGTGGCAAATAGATTCATAGATTTTAAATCTAGAAAGGACTATTAGATCATCCCGTATAACACAGGCCATAGAATTTCACCCAGTTATCCCAGTACTGAGCCCAATCACTCCAGTTTGACTAAAGCATATTTTCCAAAAAAGCACCAAAGTCTTGATTTGAAGACATCAGGAGATGGAGAACCCACCACTTCCGTTGGTGGTTTGTTCCAATGGTTAATCACCCTCACTGCTAAAAACATGTGCTTTATTTCTAATTTAAACCTGTCTGGCTTTAACTTCCAGTCATTGGTTCTTGCTATGCCTTTCTCCCACAGATTAAAAAAACATTTCGTACCCATTATTTTCACATACATTACTCCAAAATCTACTTGCACCTGGCCCCGTGGTGACTCCCCATTCTGCATATACCATTTTAGTACAACACGTTTAAATGAATTTATTTCCCCAATCCAAATTTTATTTTTCAATTTCCCTTTGAATTTTATGCAGCAAATCCACGGATGTGGAGCTGCACTAACCTTCCTATGACCTTGAAAAGGTAAAGGAAAACCCTCTGTTAACAATTCTTCTCCCTCCTGATTTGGGTAAACTAGAAGCCATGAGAGCTTTTTTATTGACTTTCACTATGGTTTTCACCCTTGGCAGTACTACTGAACCTGCCACGACCTCTTTTGACCAAGCATCTTTGTCCAACAAACTGTTCAAAGCATCTTGCAGCCAGATGTGAGCCCCCACACCCTGAATGTGCATGCTTGACTCTACAGATCTCTTACTACCTCCACTGATTGCTTATACTGCCAACAAATGCCTTCAGTTTGCTGCCAGCTGGCCTGATTTCTGAGACAAGGTAGGCCACTGGTCAGCTTCAAAAATGACACCTGATCATGTGAGTGGTGTCATTCCCAGGAGCCGCATCCTATCAGAGGGCTCAAATGTGCTTCTGAGAACTAATCCATACTGTGTGCCTGTGCATTGTATGCTCCCCCCACACCATGGCTGGCCAGCCCCACAGTTGCTGCAGAGCATGTGACAGGGCTACGGCCCCACTTCTTCCTTGCCCCTTCCTAGAATTGCTAGCGCTGGCACATTCCTGGGACTCAAGGGAGCACCGGGTCTGTCCCAGGCACCAGAGGTACAATAAGGATGGGGAAAGACTCCATGTGCCTCCTCTCCATCCCACCCCCACCCACGTGGTATAATCCTGCTGGTTGCTTAGTGCTGAACCTGATGACATTCTCCCCTCGAGTGGATCATCTCTCACAGTTAGTCCCACAGAGGTAACACCAATATTGTTTGCAGAAAATAGCATCACTTAGACACTTCTCTTCTGATGTTCTCCTTCTAGTGAGCCACCCTCTCTGGCTCCCTCCTCCACTTGACCAGTTCCAACATCTGGAAAGCAGACGTGCCCTTGCAGCCAGTTTGACTCACATTATCTGGAAATAGCCTGCTTCCATTATAAAAAGACCTTCACTGCCCCATTGCCTTTATGGCCAAAAGATTTCTCAGCCAATAGGGGCACATATAAGTGTCCTGAAGGAAAAACGTGCTACTCTTCTAGCTAAATGCTTCTCCCACATATAAAACAACCAACAACAACTGAAACTCAGGACCGAAATCTTCATTTTAACCCTGAAACCTGGATTCACAATGAATGATTGCTTTATTTTCCAAGGCAAACTACTCCCCTTGGCAAGGTTTGCTTAGTAGCCAACCAACCAACCAAAGTGGGTGGAATAATCAAGAAGTTTGAACTTCTGTCCAACTGAATCCCCCGGCTGTTATAGTTTCATCTGGAAAAATTATCAAGGGAAACACTAAAAGTGTTTTTCTTTTCAAGTTAAGTAATCTCAGGCTATGCAATTATCAGCCCATCCTACAGGATGTAACACTGGTGATAGTACTTGAAAAATAGACAAAATATGAAACCTTCTTTCCCACCCCATTGACCTCACTCAACACCGATTTTTTGGATCAGGTGTTTTTGAAGTTTGCACATGGCAGTCTCATTTGCATTTAAATGTCCTTCAGATTACTTCCTTTTTGTTGTGCTAAACACCTCACTCAGTTGAGCCTAATTTGATGAGGTCATGCTGTGACTCCTGACCCTTTGGATCCTAAATGAAACCATCTGACTGAAAAATAAGTGGAGTGAGTCCTTTGCTTGTTCACGGACATTTGATATTTGCAGATGTGCAGCTAGCTTTACAAATGACTCCCTTGCCAGGTTAACACTTTGATTGGAGAATTGGAACTGAGCAAGTTCCCAGAGAGAGTTAAATACTTGGAAAATAAATGTGTCATGTTGATCCAGTGTCATAATCAATCCAGCCAAAATAAAAAATAAATCATCCAACACAAATACGGACGTGCCTAATATCTATTATATGAGCCACCACTACCACCAGCCATGTTCTGAACCTAGCCCTTTAAAAATGCCCAGAAACAAGCCATTTCAGGTTGAATGAAATGTTCAGTTCAATCCAAAATGGAACTTTGCTGAGTTGCTGAAAGCTTCTGAATTTTTTTCAGTCTTGGTTTAACTCAAAACAATTTTTTAGATCTGCCAGTGAACTGAAAAAACAGTTATTCAGACAGCTCTCTCCAGGATGTTCCCCTCTATCGCTCTCCACTAGTAACCCCATCTTTACTATCCACCACCTCCCTAGTTTGAATACAATGGTTAATTGACAGCAGTCTGTTGACAGGGTCACTTTATAATCAATGCCCTCCACAGCAATGAAGTTGACTATTTCAAAATTATCTGACTATACTAAGCCATCTTGAGATATACTGTAATTAACTAGGAATATGTAAAGCATCTGCCATGATTATCTTTGAAACACATCAAAGTACATTATATTATGAAAAATTAGGAAAATCTGTAGGTCATATGTTCGCTAAATCATCTACCTTATATGAAAATTACTCATTTTCCATCATGCCCCCAGGGTGAGAAGGCTGTCAGACGAAGAAATAAAAGACACTGCTAGTTAAAAAGACCAGACCATGCCAAATCTCTAATTAAAATTTAGATTTTTGTGTAGAAAGCAGGTGCATATGCTAAAGGCTCCAAGAGCTGTACTAACTTTTACTGACTTTTTATTTTACACCATTTTACATTCCTGAATCAGGGTCTTAAAATTTGAATATATTATTGAACAGAAGCCTCAGATGTACACAAGCCAAGATTTAGCATTCAAAACTGTTTCTTATAATTGAAAGTGCATACTTTAAATTAGTCTGGCAGCTTCTAAAAGCATGACAAAAATATCCATTTTCAAAAACAAGCTTTTTAAAAAATGGTGCAATGGATCAAATCCGATTCACAATACTACAGATTGATTTAAAAAACAAAACAAAATAAAACCCCTAACCCAGCCTTGATTTCTGCCCACTGAATCTACAGTTGCAACCTCAATTATTTGCGCACAGAAAGGAAGGCATGCAGTCATTTACTATTATTATTTTTGTAGTGTGGTAGCATCAACCAAGTTGAAACCCTATTGTGTCAGGCACTCCGGAGGCATGTAGGGAATGAAAGATCAAAAACCTCTACCTCAGAGACCTGACAGTTTAGAAGACAAGACATGGATGAAACAAACAAGCAAACTGGTGTGAATAGAAGGCAGGTAACAACAACAGTATGCATTAGAAGCCAATTAGTAGCAGTATTCACAGTAATTACAACTCGCTACCTGTCTAGTAGCGATAAGACAGCAAACATTTACAAAAACGTCTCCTATGTTGGGCATCCAATGTGAAACACCTAGGGTATGTCTACACTGGCAAATTTCTGCGCAACAAGTTATAACACTGTTATTAAAGCACCAGAATTAAACCACGGTTACATGTCCACACTGTGCTCCTTGTGACGCTGGAGCACATCCACATTAGCAGCTCTCGCAATGGCGAAGAGAGCAGTGCATTGTGGTAGCTAATCCACTGTGCAACTGGCGGCAGGGTGCTTTGGGAAGGGTTTGCAATGCCTCATGGGGCAGGCACAGTGTCACATGATGCAGCTTTCCCAATCTCATTGTTCCATGGACATTGCCAGCTGCTTTTCAACTGAAGTGGGGGGGAGGGGGCCAGTGTGTGTGTGTGTAAGGTGGGGGAGGAGAGACAGTGTGTTTGGGGGACAGAGAGGGTGTCAGCAGGCTGTCTTGTAAGTACAGACAGCAGCAAGAAGCAACCAGTCCTGAGGCAGGGGGAGGGGGAAACCCCGACATCAGCCCCCGCCTCCCTCCCCAGCTCTCTGCACAGCAATCTCTCTCTCTCACCCCCCCACACACACACCCCCACACTTCTGCCTCTGTGTTCAACAGCACAAGCATTCCACATTAATGGTTTGCTTTGTGTCCCAGAGCAGATCAGCACAGCACTCAAGGGCTGTCAGAAACGGAGTTTTGAAAGGGGAGGGGCGCATGTCTCCAGCGCTGCCAAGTTCAAAACAATAAGCAGAGTGGCCGCTTGAGGGATTATGGGACACTTCCAGAGGCCAACTGATTGCTTTCTGCACTGTCATATGTTTACACTGCCAATACAGCACTGAAACCTCTGCGCTGTAAGGCTTACGACTCTCGTCGAGATAGGTTTTTTACAGCGCTGCAACTGAGGAGTTTCTGCGCACTAAGTGGCTTGGCAGTGTGCACACCTCGGGAGTTACACCGCAGAAAGCTGCTTTACTGCGCAGTAACTTGCCAGTGTAGACAAGGCCCTAGTGTCTGGTTTTCAGGGTCGCTGAGCAACCACTATTCTAAATGAGTTCAGTGGGAGCTGCGGGAGTCAGCACCTATCAACCAGGCTTTAGATCTCTCAGGCTGCACATCCAAATCTTAGGACACCCAAAGGTCATGACCACCCAATATGGAAGTGGGGCCACCAAACCAAAATTAGACATTTTGGTAGGGTGTGCTGGTGAAAAAGCTGAATGCCCTATATTATGGGTGAAATTTCCAAGTGCCTAAGTAACTTAGGTGCCTTATAAATCCCATTAAAAGTCAATAGGACTTAGGCACTTTTGAAAAGTTTAGTCTTTGTGACAACAGTGAAATCTAAGCTTGCAACTGAGCATATGCTGGGATCATCTATGAAATCGCTATTCAACAGGATTATGGTGAATTCAGACAAATATAGAGCGGGATTTTCTTTGTACAGCACAAAAGAGGTGGACCAGAAAGCATGCATGCCTGATAGCAAAGCCTTCTGGTGCCTAAACAAATTGGGAGTTTTTTCCAAATGGTTCCTCCTCACATTGCTTGAAGATTCCTCATGTAACCCTGTTTGTAGAGCCGAGTGAAACTGCAACATATTTTCCTCAAATATCCACTTGAATCCTGAAATGAGTTCACATGGTTTAGATTCCTTAGGTGTTTGATTTCCCCAAGTATTCTAGCAAATGAATTTAAAGGCAGGAATAGTCTTTGCAGAAACAGCAAATATTGTAGAATAATATTTTTATGTAATTTATTTTCACAGCAGAAATACCCGAAGACCCCAATCAGGCTGGGATCCTCATTGTGCTAGGTAAAATTCATAATCACAGATATTTGCACCAAAAACCTGATCTTAAATGCAACACTTTTAGTTATGCAAGAAGATCTGTGTGTATGGATCTCTCCCATGGAGACAGAAGTCAGCTGTCTCCATAGCACCCTTTAGACTTTAGAAAGAAATGAAACATTATAGAGACATGGCCTTTACAGAAGTATATGCACAGAGCGGGAGAGGGGTAATGGGGAAGGGTGGGCAAAGGTCATCATCCCCTGAACACACAACAGAAAACCAGCTGAAAAATTAATGCTGCTTCAGGCCTCATTAGCTCTTCTAGAGTCAACTCTTTAGTTGAACTATGGAAAGTTTCTGGGGACAGTAGGAATGGGAAGCCATGTTGCCAATGAGTCATGGTATCATGAAATCATGAGGAGCAAAGAGCTGGCAAATTGCTCAAGACCCATACAAATCTCAGGGCATCCACTGGGCTTGTAGACCAGATCCCCTGCTCATTCCATTAAGGGCACACGCTGCTCACTCAATACCAGGAACTGAGAAAACCTTCTCAAGGTGAACCTAACAGAGATTTTCTCTTCCTAGACCCACCTGTCACAGGAAGGGACATCAGGCCCAGGGAACAAAAGCATATCACACAATGTACATATCTCAGCAAAACAGGTTGAATTTCAAGTCTCAAACATTGATAGTTATATTTCTCAGGAGTAAGCTACATTTCTAGAATGATAGCTGCTCAACATTTTTCTACAATTTTTTTGGTCAGAATCAAGATTTTAGATGAAAACGGTTAGATTTTGATGAACATTTTCCTAATGAAAAATATTCCTAAAATGAAATTTTTTCTTTTAGATTTCTTTTCATTTAAAAAAAAAATCACATTTTCCATGAGAAATTTCAAAGAAAATACTGTCATTGGAAATTTTTCACAGAAATAATTTTTTTTCCCCACCAGCTCGACCCAGAATCATTGACTGAAATTGTTACTTATAATGAATAAATTAGACAGTATGATCGATGAAAAAGGCTGAAAAATATTCAAATAAATGTCTGATTAATTATTTACACTAGTTATTGGTCCCAATAGCACTCTGCACCTACTTCTCACTGCTGCTATCTCCACAGCAGTTTAGAGGGGAAGTATGAGTAAGGGGCTGAAGGAGGAAAGAGGCATTACCATGTCACTTAGCCATCAGTGGAGGCTCCTGGCTGTAGCCCCATGGTGCTCTCCATTGGGGTTCCTCAGCTTCAGAAATTCACTCCCCTGCCTGATATGAAATTGTCCTACTTTGTCAACTCTCAAGGCATGCTACACTACACATTTGTTTTCCCAAACTGAGAAAATCTGGGAGGGCTCTCGCAGGAAATCACAAAGATCAGAAATTTCATTTCAGCCACTGGGTTATGATTTTATGCTAATGATGAGGCAAAGGAGGGCTCCTGGAGCACCTGAAGGAGTACCTAGAGCCAAGCATCTACACCCCTTTGTATGGAATGCGTATTACTTGAAAGTAAATACATAAAATAATTAAAATACAAGAGGGTTCATGGCAGATCTATTGGCCAAAATCTTCTGTGCACAGAGAAGCAGCCACTGCTACCAACTGTGGATTGCGGCAACAACAGCTCTGGGGTCTAGAGAGAGGATTCCCCTCCCTGCAGAGATCCCTTGTGTGAGAGCTGTTTCATGGAGTTTTGCTTAGGGGACCAGGATTTGGCTGCAAGACACAGAAGAAAATCAAATTCACATGCAGTGAGTGATCGAGTCTGATAGAAAAGGCTTCTCTTTCCTGCTGTCTCACTGAAACAGAAATAATTTATTTTGGGGAACCAGTTATTCATTTTGTTGCATACTGAACTAGATGCTTTACAAGTGTAAATTTCATGGTAGGTAGCAAAAATCTCTTTAATACCATGTGTGTGTGTGTGTGTGTGAGTCTACCCACATACACACTGTTCCTTATTTTGTGACGATAAAACTCCCACTGATGCAGCAGTTTTGCACCTTATTTATTTATTTTCAGCAGAGGATGGAGAAGATCCTTTCCAGAATCCAGGAAGATAATTTCAAATGCTAGAGGCCAAATCCTCCCATCAGATCAACAACTTTGGCCTCAGATTAGCGGTTTACATGAAGTATTTGTGCTGCAACCTATCAATGGGGATGCTCATCAAATAGTGAGTATGTCAACTCCACACTGGTTCGGCATTGAGGCAAAAGGATAGGGCGAGGCCACTCCTCAGTATGTGTCATGCAGGCCTGTCTGTGCCTGATCTGCAGACAATATGACTCTGCTGGAGCTCCTGCTAAGGGACCCTTCAGCTCAAGCTGTAGAGGCTGATGCTCTGAAGCTCCTACGTTCAAGCCCTGTCCATGATCCATACTGGAGTCTGTTTACAAGCGCAGCTACAAAAGGGTTCATTGGGTGTGGCGGTGTGCTGCCTGTATAGCAGTTGCCCCAGGTGCACTGTTTGCATAGTGCTGAGGCATGAGGAAGGATAGTCAGGAGAGGAGATTGATATCCTCTTTCATGGGGTGCATTGTATTCTAGTCTACGAGCCTGAGAAAGGAGGAAGTGGCAGGGCCCTGGCTGCACCTTGAGCCCCCTAAGGGTATGTCTACACTGCAATTAAAAACCTGTAGCTGGCCCGTTGCAGCTGACCCAGGCTCGCAGGGCTTGAGTTAAGGGCCTTTTTAATTGCAGTGTAGATGTTTGGGCTCAGGCTGGAGCTTGAGCTCCGGGGCCTCCCCCTGACACAGAGTCCTAGAATCCAGACTCCAGCCCAAGCCCAAATGTCTACACTGCAATTAAACAGCCCCTTAGCCTGAGCCCCACGAGGTAGAGTCAGCTGCCATGGGCCAACCGCAGGCGTCTAACTGCAGCGTAGACATAACCTTTGTCAATTCCCTTGTGTCATGCCTCAGGCTGTGCTAGTCCACTCATCCCCTGTGCTCATGGAGTGGTTGCACTAAAGTGGGGCAGAGCTCCCTGACCTCCTTCATGCATTTTACAAGAGCCAGTGTGTGGAAACGCTGGACGCTGAAGAGTGATTCAAATTAACCTGATAATGGGTGATGCTACTAGGCCAGTGGTGCCCCAGAAGATATTATGGCCTAGATTGTCACCTGCTTATTCTTTGCCTCTGCACGTCGCTGTTCCACCACTAGCGTACTTGTCCCTTTGCAAACAGCAGCACGCCGCAAACATTAACACCACAACGTAATACTTCTCATCCAATTACCGCAACCAGTTTACCGACATTAATTAATTAAATCCTGCAGCACCCCGGGGAGCTAGGTTAGTGTCGTTGCACCAATTAAATAGATGAAAAGGAAGATGCAGAGAGTTTAAGTGATGTGCCCAACATCACCTAAGAAGCCTGTTGCACAGCCAAGAATGGAACCCCGGCTTCCTGGCTCTCAATTTGGTGCCTTAACCACAACTCTGCTTGGAGCAAGCCTCTCCTGGGAGATTTTTCGCTCCATAAAATCATCTTGGCAGTATGTGACAGGCATAATCCTCCTTCGATATGTTTTATTTTCCATATCTAGAAACTCTTCCCACTAGCATTCTGTAATCTCAATAGATAAGCAGCGTGAACAAAGAGGGACAGAACTATGTGAACGTTACTTTCACAAAATCGTTTGAAATTTCATAGAACTTAGAAGTGCAAAATTGGGTTTAGTTTTCTTTTTTTTTTATTTTATACCATCTGTGACACAAAGGAATGGAATATGTGGATCCAAAATGTAAGAAAGGGATGCAGCATTTTATGGTCCATGGCATTCATGGCAGTGAAATAGAAAGCACATCACAAACCCGTCTTTTGGCTGTGGCATACCACATAAGCTGTGTAATGCCCCATCTAGTTTATGACAAGCCACAGCAAAGAGACAGATGTGTGACATGCCTTTCATATCATGCCACATATCTTGAAAGCTGCAACCCTCACTATGTTCCTTTGAAGCCATAACATCTTTGTGACAGTAAATACAATGGTACAAGATGTACATGATCTTCAGTCATTACTGAAAACACAGATTCTTTCTGTATAACACTTCTAAGATACTGCCTTTACTATCCCTCCACACAACTAAAATGCTGATCCACCCTTCTCTCCGGCTTTGACAAACACAGCCTTGTCCTGCTCTGATCCAGTTGGAACACTGCTGCAAAGATCATTCTCTTAGCCTGCTTTGATCAGGTCACCCCACTTCCCCCCTCTCTATTGTATCAAACTTAGCTTCACCAGCAAGGCCCTTCAGCCTATCCCCACCTAACTATCATCTCCTGTTCGCTACTGGGATGGTGACAACTGGCCCTGGTGGTGCTAGCCTCCATTGCCCACTTAAAAGAAGCAGAGTCCTGTGGCACCTTATAGACTAACAGACGTTTTGGAGCATGAGCTTTGGTGGGTGAATACCCGCTTCGTCAGATGCATGCCCACTTATTAATTTTTCAAAGAAGCAACTTTATGGTTTGTCCCTTGTTGTTCCTTGCACTTGGGAGGAGGCCCCTGTAAACATCTGTAAATGAATACATCATCTACCTTCAACACCTTTCATAAAACTCTCATTCTCCAGGATGCCTGCAAAAATCTTAACCGTTAGCGTGAGTGGGTGAGACTCTGTGGCCTGCGTTGCGCAGGAGGTCGGACTAGATGATCACAATGGTCCCTTCTGACCTTAAAGTCTATGAGTCTATGATTCTTTTGACAGTTTAAAATCTTGGACTTTTAAATGTTTTCTTTTTGAAAATCTAAATGCAGATTCTTTTGACATTGTAGTCTAAGAACTGCAATGTTTGCATTTTACTTTTTAACTTTTCATGCCATTGGACGTATTTAACAAAGTCTCTCCTGAGATGCAATACAATGTAAATATAAACCTACAGTTTGATACATAATAAATACAAATTGTATTCATTTATCCTTTGGAGTATAATACTCAACCGTAACTAAATAAAATATGCTTGCATTTTTTTCTCTTTATGAACTTTTGAAGCAGAGTTTTGATGAATAGATCATATAGGATTATTCAGTTACAGTTTGCTTTTATATATTTCAGAAAGAAAATCATAAACATGACCTCATATGTTAATAAATCAATTATGGAATGTCATTTTACACATATGGTCAAAACACGACCCCTTCCAAGTTCTCTTAAAGCAGTAAGCACTAAATCAGAGTTCAGACTGAAGAAGCTGCAGTTTTAAAAACACTGGGAATAGACTTATCTAGATATGAAATAAGTGTGTTTTTCAATTAGAGTTTATATTGCTTGTAGTGGTTTATTAAATCCCTCTCAACAGCACCACTTCAATTACAGATGAACAATCATTGCCTTTACTAACCCCTGTTCTTAGATTTAGAAGAAATCTATCTATAATCTTTTCAACCATTTTTGAGTCATGAAAGGGTAAAATAGAAGTAGAAGCCTGGATTTGATACAGATTCTTTTGCACTGTCAGAGGCAACTTAATGCTAAATCATTTTTATTTTATAAAACAAAATATTACTGATGATTCATTTGTAATGGGGACTACAGTAAAAATGTCGGGGGGGGGGGGATTTTGACAAAGAAAAATGTGTAGTGACCAATGCACTAAACTTTAAAAATAGTGTAAATGAAAATGCACAGCGCATTTTTCTTTTTACTAAGTTTCAGCAAGTGTTGTTCTTACAATGTTAATTTTATATTTATTTGTCTGATAGAGATAAGAGCAGGTTAAAAAAACATCTCATATAAAGCAAAACCTACCACATTTCCTCTGTTCTTTTCTATCTATGGTGCTTACATCATCCCCATGCATTTGATTGACTCACAGTCTTTCAGTGCATCTGTAAGGTAGGGAAGTTCTAATAGCCCCCGTTTTGCAGATAAGGAACCAATCCATGAGGAGAGTAAGTGACTTGCCTAAGGTCACTTAGGAAGTTTGTAGCAGAGCAAGGAATCAGCAGACTCAAGTCCCAGGCTAGTACGGTAACCGTTGAGCCATCTTTCCTGTATTAACTAAACTTCGCAAAAATAAACTTTTGTGGGAAACTTCATGAATAAACTTCTCCATTTTGGTTTGGGGCTATATTGCACTTCCCACAAAATTGATTTTTGAGAAATTACAAGGCTGTGGCCATATTTGGCATTGAATCATGCACAAGAAGATACTTTCACATGAAATTTCCTGCCTACAAACTTTTTTTTTTGTGTAGAAGTGAAAATGGAGTAAATGGCCAACCTTAATTTTTACTTATATGGGGTGATGTGAGAAACAGAGTTAGTAAATTTTATTTTGTACTTAGGTTTCTATGCGCGTACACACACACACACACACACACACACACACACACACACACACACACACACACACACACACACACACACACACACACACACACACACATTCTTTTTGAAAGGGAGGAGAGGAGGAAATCCAAGAGTAGCCTAGAAAGGAAAATTCAAATATAGCTGATGGTGAAGCACAGGAGGCAGATAACTAGATCAGAGCTACTGCAGCTGTTGCATAGTTTAAAATTGAAGTACTGTATATTGAAAACTGTACAAATTACAAGCTGTCACTTTAAATCGTAGTCCTGCCTGCAGGCTAAGGTGTTCTATAGGAAAGGGTGTGATCTGGACCTAGCAGTCAGTTTGCAGACAGCCAGTTTAGAGTAAGGTGGTGTGAGTTTTGCTTTTTCTGCTTTAGGGAGCAGTCTGCTTTGTCTCTCTCTGGCTTTGGTTATTGTGCTGATAAGGTTTTGGATTTTAAGATATAAAGTAGTGTTACATTGAAACCTTCCAGAAAGAGCATTCTGTGTTTTATATTTAACTTCTCTGCATGCATGCTGTGAACATAGTGGACAGAAAACTACTGACAAGGATGGGACAGTTTTGAACTTAATTAAAAAGAGGAAGATTTTGCTGTTTTTTATATAACATATATTCAGAGACTTGAGCAGTATTTTTATGCAAATACTATAAGAAGATAATGACAAATAGTGGGCTTTTTTCCTAACATTGGTGGGGTTAAAAACAAACAACTTTTACAGTGCACAAAAACATATGTTTTCCAAAAGAACCTGAAAAGATTGACTATAAGGACATAATAGAGATTCTAAAGAAGCATTATATACCTACCACCAATGATTTTAACAGCACGATGTATGTTTCATCTAAGAAGCCAAATGGAAAGAGAAAGTATCTCTGAATTTGTGGCAGGCCTGAAAAAAAAAAGACCGGTCTGTAAAGTGATTGCTATTCCCAGCTCATTACTGGACACTTCTAGGCCCAATTCCTTATAGAGCTGCCTAGCCTGCAAACAGGACCAGGATTTAAGGTGACAGCTTGTAATTTTTACAGTTTTCAATACACCGCGCTAAGGCAGTGTTTCCCAAACTTGGGATGCTGCTTGTTTAGGGAAAGCCCCTGGCAGGCCGGGCCGGTTTGTTTACCTGCCACGTCCACAGGTTCGGCCGATCACAGCTCCCACTGGCTGCGGTTCGTTGCTCCAGGTCAATGGGAGCTGCTGGAAGTGGCACGGGCCGAGGGATGTGCTGGCCGCCCTTCCCGCAGCTCCCATTGGCCTGGAGCAGCGAACCGCGGCCAGTGGAAGGTGCGATCGGCCAAACCTGTGGACGCGGCAGGTAAACAAACCGGCCCGGCCCGACAGGGGTTTTCCCTACACAAGCAGTGTCTCAAGTTCGGGAAACACTGCACTAAGGTATAGGGAAGTAATTGCAGTATATCAGATTTCAATGGGCTACAGTCATTGATTTTTAATTATTATTAATTTTATTGTGGGAGCCTAAGCTAAGAGTGGAGCTCTGTTGGACTGTTTAGACACAGAGGAAGAAATAATCTCTCTCTGATGACCACTATAAAAGCAAATTACTACAGCATCCCCCAAATACTACAACCAGCAATAGCAGTGCAAGATTACATAGAGAAGCATGCACTTAGCAGAATGGTAACACCTAACTAGTGTTCTAGGATTCCTCCCTACCAACCAAGGGTTATGAATGTATCAGAAAGCCCATAAAAGCTATAAATGAGAACGATTTTTTAACGTGCATTAGACAATCAGGGGGAAGAACTAAAACAGTAGGAAGCTCAACTCTAGCTAAACAAGTCATTGAACCTGAATGAAGCACACATAGCTGTCATCCATTAGAAAATGTTGTTATGCTGTGAGTTACTAAGCTTCCCCCTGCCTGTGAACTTCCTTTATAAAATTGACCCTGTATCCTATCTATAATATTTTATTGCAATATTTATACTTTGGCGATATAGTGGGCCTCATGTCAATGGAGTTATGCCAATTTACACCAGATGAGAATCTGTCCCAATGCATCCAGCTTATGGTCTGACACTGACATGAGGTCCAGTCATGAAAGGTGGCAATTACCTATTCCAAGGGTACGTTTACACAGCAAAGAAAAAATAATTTAAAAGAAAAACAAACCTTTGTAGCAGTGAGTCTCAGAGCCTGTGACAACTTGCTACAGGGCTAAAAATATCAGTGTAGATGTTCAGGTTCAGACTGGAGCCCAGGCGCTAAGATATTTCCCTTCTCTCCTCCCCCCATCTACTATTTTTCACTCCATAGCACCCAGGGTCTGAGATTTGCTGCCATTTTTTTTAAGTGCATACATATCCTAAGCTCCCGAGCATCTTCAACTCCCTTTGAAGTCAGATGGAAGCGGAGGGCACTCAGTAGCTTGCAACAGCTCTGTCTCTAAGTATTTCTACAGACCCCATTGCCTCAATATCTGGATGCCTATGAAACTAAAATGAGCTTGCTGCCATCAACACACCTGTCCTACTGCATATGTCCTAGAGAACAGCATTGTTAAAGCACACAAATGGGATACTCAATTTGGATGCTTTCCCATGTGCGTGAAAGGCATCACTTGGAGTATCCTCCTCATGCAATTCTAAAGAAAACTGATTAGATTTAGGCAGGCAAGTATCAGCTTGTGATTAGCATTTAGGTGAGGATGCAGTTATGTACTCTAGGAAATATTGGTGCATGCGTGTTTTCTGTTTACTATATTATCTAATGTGTACTGCATTGGCTTGGTGTGGTCTTTTTGTTGTTGCTGTTGGTTTGTTTTTCGTTTTCATGCTGGGCAGAAAACTTTTACATTTTTTAATGCTTCCAACCACAGAAACCAGTTTGACAATTTGTTCATAAGAGTCTCTCTAAGTCTCTGGCACAAAATATCCTCTGAATGATTTCAGTACCACCAGTGGTCATACCAGAGGCTGTTTTGGCTCTTGCTGCTTCTGATACCATTTGTGTTGATTTTAACGCATCCCCTTCACATACCCTTTCAGCTGTAACTCAAAGCTTAATTACTACTAATGGGTCAGACGCTGACTTAGTCGCTTACCTAAAAAAGACAGAATTGTTGTAGAAAAGCTCAGAAACCCTTTCATCTACTGTTTGTGCTTGAAATGTAGAAGGAACATTCTGCCAAGAAGCAATGGATGTTGAAACAGAATCATGCAGTGTGTTAATGCCATAGGGTATTGGAAGTAAGATGCCAGGGACTTCAAGCATAGATGGCGTGATCTTTGCGATACAGCAAAGAAGATGGAATAACATCAGAGAACTGTACACACAATGCAAAAGGAACAGTATAATCATGTATCTTCCCTCCAAGCAAATCAGTGCTGGCAACGACAGTCTCTGCTCTAACCATTTATGTTATAGTTCAAGGTGTGAATACCCATAAGCAATACCCTCCAGCACTATGGAAATGGAAATTTGCAACACTACTTTACCTTGCCCAATGCTTCAAAACACATCTGACCTGGTTCTTAGTAGGGCTGGCCAGGAAACAAGAATTCTGTTTAACCAAAAATGTCAAGGTTTTGGAATTTGGTTTCATTCCCCATCAGAATGAAAATGAGAGCTTTCACATTTTTAGGTGAAAAAATTGAGTGACGCATCCACCCCCAAAATAGCCAATTGAGTTGGTCACTCACCTGGCATGTGGGAGCACTCAGTTAAGGTCCCTGCTCTTTCTGATTCAGAATCTTGGTCTTACACATCCCCAGTAAGGGCCCTAACCGCTGGGCTATAAAGTCTCTCAACAGCTCCTGTTCAGGGGCAGCTCTAGGTATTTTGCCGCCCCAAGCACGGCAGGCAGGCTGCCTTCGGCGGCTTGCCTGCGGGAGGTCCCCGGTCCCACGGATTTGGCAGCATGCCTGCGGGAGGTCCGCCGAAGCTGCGGGACCAGCGGACCCTCTGCAGGCATGCCGCCAAAGGCAACCTGCCTGCCGATCTCGTGACGACCGGCAGAGCGCCCCCTGTGGCTTGCCGCCCTAGGCACGCGCTTGGCGTGCTGGTGCCTGGAGCTGCCCCTGCTCCTGTTGCAACTGTTTCATTTTGTATAAATAGTTAAACAGAGCTGGGCAAAGTTTTGGGGCAGAAGCTTTTTTCAGAAAAAAATGCAGACGCGGCAACACCAAAATGTTTCCCAAATTCAGGTCAGTTTCGCTGAACTGTTTCAGTTAAAAAAAAAAGTGTAAAAAAAATGGAAACATTGCCACTTTTGAAATGAAACCTTTTAATTTTTTGGTTTAAAATGACTCAATTTCAAAAATTGTTTCAATTTTATTTTTAAAAATTGAGAGACCGTTTAAAAATGGTCAAAAGTGTTTCAATTTTGTCAAAATGAAGCATTTTGTTCAATGAGAAACAATGGGGGTTTTTTTTTTACTTGTCAATTTGTTCAACTCCAAGTGTTTTGGGTTTTTTTTTCCAGTTTTTTTAAATTGCCAGCAAACTGAAATATCTATTTCTTGCCCAGCTCCATAATTAATTGTTTGTTGGACCAGAGAGAGAGAGCAAGAGCTACTGACTTCATAGCTGAATGGTTAGGTGACTGATCTGGAATATGACTTAGACCAGGGGTCGGCAACCTTTCAGAAGCGGTGTGCCGAGTCTTCATTCATTCACTCTAATTTAAGGTTTTGTGTGCCAGTAATACATTTTAATGTTTTTAGAAGGTCTCTTTCAATAAGTCTATAATATATAACTAAACTATTGTTGTATGTAAAGTAAATAAGGTTTTTAAAATGTTTAAGAAGCTTCATTTCAAACTATATTTAAAATGCAGAGCCCCTCGGACCAGTGGCCAGGACCCGGGCAGTGTGAGTGCCACTGAAAATCAGCTCGCGTGCTGCCTTTGGCACCCGTGCCTACCCCTGACTTAGACAAACACAAGTTCCATACTGCTATATTCTGAACAGGTGCTTGAACATGGCCATCCCATGACCTTGGCAAGCGCCCTAACCACTGGGGTACAGGCTGTGCTGGGGTCTTCTCCTCAGACCTGAGGAAAAAAGTTTCATTGAAACCAATACATTTCTATGGCCTGGTCTACACTAGGACTTTAAATCGAATTTAGCAGCGTTAATTCGAATTAACCGCTCAACCGTCCACACCAGGAAGCCGTTTAATTCGACCTAGAGGGCTCTTTAGTTCGAATTCAGTACTCCACCCCGACGAGGGGAGTAGCGCTAAATTCGACATGGCTATCTCGAATTAGGCTAGGTGTGGATGCAAATCGAACTTACTAGCTCCGGGAGCTATCCCACAGTGCACCACTCTGTTGACGCTCTGGACAGCAGTCCAAGCTTGGATTCTCTGACCAGCCACACAGGAAACAACCTGGGAAAATTTGAATTCCTTTTCCTGTCTGGGCACTTTGAATCTGATGTCCTGGTTGGACATCGGGGCAAGCTCAGCAGCACCTGCAACGATGCAGAGCTCTCCAGCAGAGGAGTCCATGCAATCCCATAATAGAAAGAGGTCCCCAGCATGGACAGACCGTGAAGTCCTGGATCTGATCGCTGTGTGGGGCGATGAGTCTGTGCTTTCGGAGCTGCGCTCCAACAAACGGAATGCAAAGACCTACGACAAGGTCTCCAAAGCCATGGCACTCAGAGGATACAGCCGGGATACAACGCAGTGCCGCGTGAAAATCAAGGACCTGAGACAAGGCTACCAAAAAGTCAGAGCGGCAAACGGACGCTCCGGAGCCCAGCCCCAGACATGCCGCTTCTACGAGGCACTGCATGCCATTCTAGGTGGGTCTGCCACCACTGCCCCACCAGTGACCGTGGACTCTGAGTATGGGATAGTGTCGAGGGGCAGTTCCTCGGCGATGTTCGCCGATGGGAAAGATGAGGAAGGGTTTGTGGAGGACGACGCAGGCGACAGCGCTTACAATACCGCTTTCCCCGACAGCCAGGATCTCTTCATCACCCTCACAGAGATCCCCTACCAACCCTCCCCAGCCGTTAACCCGGACTCAGAATCAGGGGAAGGATCAGTCGGTAAGTGCTATAAACATGGAAACCTTTATTTTTTTAAAAACAGGAATAAAAAATATATAAAAACTATATAAAAACTTTTCCCTATAAAACTATATAAAAAGAAGGTCCACACATATAGGGATGGAACAGAAATCCTCCTGGGACACTTCCACGAAGCTCTCGTACAGGAGCTCGAAAAGCCTCCGCAGGAGGTTCCTGGGGAGAGGTGCCTTATTTGGTGCTCCGTGGAAGCACACTCTTCCGCGCCAGGCCATCCTAATGTACAGCGGAATCATTGCCTCCACCAGCATGGCAGCATACGGTCCTGGTCTGTGCAGGGATTCTAGCAGCATCCTCTCTCTCTCTCTCCGAGTGACCCGCCTCAGGGTAATCTCGTTCGGCGACTGCTGCATCTAATTAGGGCAATTAGTGTACTGTTATTATTGTGAATGCTTGACTTTTACTTTGCATAGCAATGACCTTCGTTTAACAGCCACGTGTTGGAGGCCGCAGAGGAAAAGCATACAGTGATCTTTCCCGGGCACAGCCGCGAGGGGCTGGAACAGGGTCAGACTTTATGCTTTACAGATTGCCTTCAGCGGGAGGGCACAGCTATCCATTAACTGTTAAGCAGCCTATAGTGTAGTGCTTACCAGGCCTGGCTGCTACATGGATTCAGCTGTACCGCCCCGCTTGTCCGATCTCCTGTGCAAGACCGCAGCCAATGAAAGCGTATTCCGAAATCTCGAACTTGTCCTGAGAGCTCGTGAGACTAGGTGCCCTGTATGGTCTTGTTCACAGAAACTGACACTACTGTGTTCAGTGTTCGCAAACATGTATCTTTTCAAGGAAATCACTTCCTTTTTCCCATCACACAGCTGCGGCTCTTTCACGAACTGCCCCGGCATCCCCCTCACAGAGGCTGGCGCAGATTAGGCGGCGAAAGAAAAAGACTAGGGACGACATGTTCTCGGAACTGATGGCTTGCTCCAGAGCCGAGGCGGCCGAGCAGAGACAGTGGAGGGAGACCCTATGTCAGCACCAGCGCTCACACAGCGAACGGGAGGACAGGTGGCGGCAGGAAGACCAGCAGGCGACTCAAACGCTGCTTGGGCTAATGAGGGAGCAAACGGACACGCTCCGGCGCCTTGTAGATGTTCTGCAGGACCGCAGGCAGGAGCAGAGAGCCCCCCTGAACTGTATCTGCAACCGCCTTCCCCCGCCACAAAGTCCTGTCCCCCCCTCACCCAAAATCACAAGAAGGAGGGGCGCTAGGGGCCGTGAAAACTGTCACTCCACCCCAGCAGAGCGCTCATGTACCAAACAGCTCTCATTCCCTAAAGTATGAGAAGTGCTTCCCTTCCTGGATCACCCAGTCCCAAATTCAAGTTTCATCCCCCACTGTGTAGTTGAGTATTAAAAGTAGTTTGTTGTTATTCACTGTTTCCGTCACGTTTTCCTTGTCAGAAGACTTTGTGTGAAGGGGGGGAGGGGTTTTTTAATTGCATAGGACAGCCTCCATTACCAGGGTACAGACTTGGGGGCAGGATCAACAGCAGGACACACACAGACTGCAGTCACTAGGCACTAGGGTCAGTCTGTGAGGTGTATGCTGCCCCAGGGTCCTAGCGCCTGACATCCACAAATGGCAAGGCAGGCTGCCCTTACCATGCCCTTCCACCCTAGCCACGAGCCTCTCCGATGCCCTGAGCCCCAGCAAGAGCCCTCATCCACGGACACATACTCACCCTTCCCACACACCCCTCACCCCTTCCTACGCCCCAACCCCCAGCCCAGAGCCTGCATCCAAACTCCGTCCCAAAGACGGCACCCCTCACCCCTTCCTGCAAACCCACCCCTTCCTGCACACCCACCTGCAACCGTCCTCCCTCCAGAGACCGCTATAGGAGCAGGAGCCTGTCATTCCTCTAGTGTAGAAGCGGTCTGGACATCAGTGCACACCGTACCCACCACAGTCCGCGTCCATGTTTCAACCCTTGAACAGGAATTCATAATTAAAGAAAACTTTATTAATAATCAGTGTTCCATTAAAGTTATTTTAAAACGTGTGTTGGAAGGGGGGAAACCTGGAGAACGGGGTATGTAACTGCAGATCGAAGTCAACAGTCCCTGAAACAGGCTCAGGTTCAGCTTCTCTGTAAATCAACTGGAGAGTCATAGGTTACCCTGCTCTCCGAGGAACCTATCTTTCAAAGCTTCCCAGATGCACAGCGCTTCCCGCTGGAATCAGCTATCGGCACGGCTGTCTGGCTGAGCGTAATCAGCAGCCAGGCGATTGGCCTCAACCTCCCATCCCGCCATAAAGGTCTCCCCCTTGCTCTCACAGAGATTGTGGAGCACACAGCAAGCAGCAATAACAACAGGGATATTTTTTTCGCTGAGGTCCGAGCGAGTGAGTAAGCTCCGCCATCTCCCCTTGAGACGTCCGAAAGCACACTCCACCACCATTCTGCACTTGCTCAGCCGGTAGTTGAAGAGCTCCTTCTCACTGTCCAAGGCGCCTGTATAGGGCTTCATGAGCCAGGGCATTAGCGGGTAGGCTGGGTCCCCGAGGATCACTGTAGGCATCTGCACATCCCCAACCGTTATTTTGTGGTCCGGGAAGAAACTACCTGCCTGGAGGCATTTAAACAGACCAGAGTTCCTGAACACACGCGCGTCATGAACCTTGCCCGGCCACCCGGTGTAGATGTTGGTAAAACGTCCCATATGGTCCACCAGTGCTTGCAGCACCATAGAAAAGTAGCCCTTTCGGTTAATGTACTCGCTGGCCTGGTGGGCCGGTCCCAGGATAGGGATGTGAGTCCCATCTATAGCCCCACCGCAGTTTGGGAATCCCATCGCGCCGAAGCCATCTATGACGACCTGGACGTTTCCCAGGGTCACTACCTTTGAGAACAGTTGCTCAATGATTGCGTGGGCTACTTGAATCACAGCAAGCCCTACGGTAGATTTGCCCACGCCAAAGTGGTTCGCTACTGACCGGTAGCTGTCTGGCGTTGCAAGTTTCCAGAGGGCTATGGCCACTCACTTCTGCACAGTCAGGGCTGCTCGCATCCGGGTGTCCTGGCGCTTCAGGGCAGGGGACAGCAAGTCACAGAGTTCAAGGAAAGTGCCCTTACGCATCCTGAAGTTTCGCAGCCACTGTGATTCATCCCAGACCTGCAGCACTATGCGGTCCCACCAGTCCATGCTTGTTTCCCGGGCCCAGAATCGCCGTTCCACACCATGAACTTGACCCATTGCCACCATGATCTCCACTGCGCGGCGTACCCTGCTTTGTGAGAGGTCTGCGCCACTCTGTGACTTCCTGTCCTCACCACGCTGACGGAGCCTCCTTGCTCGATTTCTCAGCAGCTGACTGTGGAAGAGGTGGACGATAAGGTGTGAGGAGTTGACAACGGCCATAAGTGCAGCGATGATCGCAGCGGGCTCCATGCTCGCAGTGCTGTGGCGTCCGAGCTGTAACCGACCAGAGAAGGGCGCGAACAGATTTCCCGCCGGCGCTTTCAAGGAGAGAGGGCGGGAGTGATGGTTCAATGATGACAGTTACCCAAAACCACCCTCGACACATTTTTTCCCCCAGCAGGCATTGGGGGCTCTACCCAGCATTCCAATGGGCAGCGGGGAGTGCGGGAACTGTGGGATAGGTTCCCACAGTGCACCGCTTCCAAAGTCGACGCTGGCCCCGTTACTGTGGACTCAGACAGTCGAATTACTGTATTTAGTGTGGATACATAAATTCAACTTCATAAGGTCGATTCCACAAATTCGAATTAAGTAGATTCAAAATAGTCTTGTAGTGTAGACGTACCCTATGAGAAGTTTTGGTTTCATAAAAACTTCCCAACCAGCTCTAATTCTTAGATGGTTAGTATGGATGCTCCAAGGTGGTTAAGAAATCAGGTTGTATAATTGAAACCATGTAGAGTTTAAACTGGTTTTGCTTTTTTAAAGGTGTTCAGATCCGTCCCTCAATAAAAAAAAAATAACAAAGTAAATTCGGAGCATCTTCTGCTACTCTCGTCTCCTAATTAGCACTTCTTCCCTCACTTACACTGTTGTTGATCTCAGTCTGAGTTATATACAATTAGGATCTCTAATTTTAGGGCAAAACTGCTAAGAACCCACTGAAGTGAAAAGTTAAGCATGTATTGTTTAATAAAATATACACGGAGAATGCCCCAAATGTACAGATTTGGCAGCACTGGAATATTTGCAGATGGGTCAGTAGCTACTAACCATCTCTTGTGGTTACTGGAAATGTATCTCTGGAAGCTTGGGGATTTGTGAAGGGCTAGTTTTTATTCAAAGAAACCTATGTCAAGATTTTCAAAAGGAGGTGGGTAAATTTAATCTTCTGACTGCATATTTAGACTCCAAAATGGGCTGATTTTCAAAAATGCTGAATACTGAATAGGTCTATCAAAGGGAGGCTGTGAGTGCTAAGCATTTTTGAAAGGCAGCCTACATGTATAAGAGCTTAAATCAGGATCTAGAAGTCTAACATTAGGCTTTTATTTTTGGAAATCGTGGGCCTAATTAAATGACAGATTTTAGTCCCAAAAAGAAGCCTACATTTTCCTAAAAAATAAACAGTGACAAATCAAATACTGGAAACTGTATGTATAATATGTGGAGTTCTGCGATACAGTGATCCACTCACTGTACTTTTAAGCACAGAGCAATACCTGAAGACTGAGAAGCAGTCAACGCTTCCACTTAGATGGTGAAACCAAACTCTAATTAGAGATTATCTAGCCAATGTAGCCTCAGATTTCAGCTTTCAATACAGTATAATACAGTCTAATTTATAAAGTGCCTTATCATGCAAACATCCATAGGCACTGTAATTTAAAAGGGATTATACATAAGCCCCTCTAAAAGGAATATTAAAAAAAAAATCTTAATCTTGCAGTACTTTTGTAAACATTGAGTGAAGGAGTTTCCTGGAGTTTGAAGGGGTAACTAGTTCCAAACTGAAGGAAGACCAAGCCAAAATTTTAAAACTTGGGTGCCTAAAGATGGTTAGTTCTCATGCTGTCACTTGTGGCCACTGAATGTGTTATGCAAATCTGGCCGGTTATTTACATCCCTATTTAGGCACATAAATAAGGGGTGTGTTTCATAGCTTTGCAGGGCTCAATTCTCAACTGGTGTAAATCGGCATAGTTCCATTGAATGGAACTATGCCGATTTACAGCAACCGAGGATCTGTCCTACTGATTTTAAAACCAGAGAAACAAATGTGAGCATCTAGTCTGACTTCCTGCATAACACAAATCATATAGTAGTTCCTGCAGTGCAGGCAATTATTCTTCCCTACTCAGTGAGCACACTGTAACTCAATAACTTGTGCTTTTTATAAAGCTAAAGACTCCAAGTGATGATGAAGTTACCAGGTCTCTTGTTAATCCACTCAATGGTTCATTATCCTCAGTCTTAACTTCAACTCCTAGCCAATGGGTTCTTATGTCTTTCTCTGCTATGTTTTCAGGGATGCAGTGTACCCATGGTCCCCACTGGCATGAGTTGTGGGTTGCACATGTGGAAGTGGCAATAGAATTAACTCAGGTTTCTGTTTCTAAGCAACTGATGATTAGAAGACTTGAAGTTCTACAGAGGGGCATTTTGATGAGAATGAGTGCAGCTTTTTTAATGCTGCTGGGGTATTCTATTGCAACATTTCATTAAGTGTCAGGGCTCCTTCACATAGGCAACTTTTCTTATTCTTAAATAAATAGATCTGTGAAGGGTTCATGTGTAGAATTCCAGCTGATTGTATATCCCAAGAAAGCTGCCACAATGGAGATTTTTGCTTCTCACCGAGACTCTCATGAGCTTCCATTCAGTGGTTCAGTTAGGTGCCACCATGTGAACAATTATTGACATAGGATCCATCCTACACCATGGATGTCTATTGGAGTTTTGACTTGGCTCTAAGAGGAATAAGAGAACAGGTAACATTTTCAAAAGTGCCTAGGTAACTTAGGAACCTAAGCTCCATTGACTTTCAATGAGACTTAAGCAGTTTGGCTTTGATCATCCATCATCTCGTGTTCACTATGAAAGAAATTCCGTCTGATCACATCAAGACACTTGGTGGAGCACAGAGCGTGAATGAACTCACATGTATTTATTATTACTATTTAATATATATGTGGTGGTAGCACCTAAAGGTGCCAATAAGGGATCAGGGCCCCACTGTACATCCAGAAAACAAAAAGACAGTCCTGGCCCCAAAGAAGCTGGTTTTCTTATATTGCTGTATGGTATATCCTGTGGAGCTGTGCAGGCATTACATGCACTTTCTAGCTACTGTTGAACATTCCCAGCCATATCCATTTCTAGGAAATGTAAAACTTGGAGCATAGCTACTGACTGTAAGGTGAACTGCTGCTAGTGTCTTTACTTAATGGCGGTGGACAAATTTCTAACACAAAGTCTTATTAGACTCACCCAGAACTTCACATTCACTTGATATGATCAACACCCTCTAATATCATCACCACACAAAATGAACCTCATTGTTAGTTTATTATTTCCTCTGCCCTACGCACACCCCTTAACATTAATTGATGGGAACTTATAGAAAGGAATCTTCATGGTAATATCACAGGACAAAAACAAATGCACACCAATGGTGCCAGCTCAAACTACTTAACATCTAAAGAGGTTTGGGTAGCAGGCCCATCTTTACCTGCATTTTATAAAATGTGTATAATATCTCCTTCCTAATGTATGCCATTCATATCATGACCTGTTTGATACGCTACAGCTAGCTGCAATTAAACAATGTATGTGAAACAATATAAAGGGCATTGCTTGTATGGCAATAATGGAGCCATTGTAACTGATTGTGCTGCAATAGATCAACGTGTTATGACTGTAAGCTGACTGGGCTCACGGACTCCATCAGTTATTGTGAATGGACTCCTGGTAAGAACTCCTGTGTTATGAGAAAATAAAGAAATCAAAAGCGCTCTCTAAAGGAATCAAACTGAAAAGTGAAAGTTTAGGCTTAAAAAATTGTGAATCATTGCACTGAACACAAACTATTCATCTTCACTTTCAAGGCCCATCATGACCTATCCCTACCCTACCTATCCCCTTCTCTATGCTATCGATATGTTGACTAACCCCTCAGATTGGCCATCGATGCCAGCCTTCATCACCCGTGTGTTAGATTTACAACAGGCATCTTTGCATTTTCTCCCAGGCTGACACTTCATGCATGGAAGGAGCTCCCATAAATATCTGCAAAGCCACCTCATTGTCCTCCTCCAAATCCCACCCCCTTAAACGTCTCCTTTGCCGTGATGCTCACAAAAAACCAGTTGTTAGGCAGTGAGTGTACTCTGACCATGGCTTTTCATACTGACCAATATTACCTAATTGTTACTATGTGCTTCCATGTCTGTCTTCTGTAGATTATTTTCTCTTGTTTCTCCTGTTTTCACTTAGACTGTAAGCTCTTCAGGGCAGAGACTCTCTCTTTGTTCTGGGTTTGTACCGCACCTGGCACAATGAGTGGGGTTCCTACATGTTTATGCAATTTAAATAATAACAGCTATTCCTGAATTCTGCAATGCATTCTTTACTTAAATGTATAGAAAGGCTAAAAAGAGACCTAGCCATAAGCTCTAGGCCCCCTTGCCACAACATAAAAATGCAAATAATACTCTAAAAGCAGCAATATAATTGGATATAAACCACCACCAGTAAGCCAGGTAACTTAAAAACCCAATTCTCCACCTCTCACAATTATTCCTCATTTTCAGACAGCTTGGGGGGGGGGGAAAGAGGTGAGATTTCCAACATGCCCGAGTGTCATCCAATTTAGGCAGTCTCAGATTAAAGGGGGGAGCAAATTCCAGAGCTGTGAATCTCTTTTTATCATTATTTGACTAGCTCAGATAGAAACACAAGATCTTCTACAACCTGTTGGGAAATAAAATCCTACATGGATATAGAATTTATTGGGGACGAATCTAAGACATTTGTTATTTGAGTTGCAGAGGTTATCCTATAGCGCCTGGCACAGATGGTGTCAGAAGAATAAATATTGCTAGTTGTGCCTACAAAGAAAACCTCCAGAAGTGAATCAATCAGTAACAATTGCACTTCATTTACTTATTTTTCTGAAATAATCATTCACTTTGAGTCCACCTCTTCCTACTCCTAGAGTTGTGCTTTCATGAACACACTCTTGAGGGAGTCATGTGTATATGGTAGAAGAAAATTAAGGGTGGGGTATGAACTCCCTTGTATCAAAGCCCTTTGACTTAAATGGGAGCAGGTGTGGCCCGCAAATAAATAAAAACATATTGTTCTGTGCCATGTCAAATTAATTAAGTACACTGACATGTTAATGTTTATATGCAGATTTTAAAGGGACACTGGCAGGTCAAATTTGCCTTCAAGAAACAAAATCTATCAAAAGGAGAATAGCCCACATGCGCTTAAAGAACAAAGAAATAGAAAGGTCTCTGTGATTTGATTTTTTACATTCCAAAAGAAATTATTTTTAATAAATAAACGTTCCTATGAAATGTTTACAGCCCTAATATTGCAGCATTGTGCTTGTCTATTGCGTGTGGGTGGGGTAAAGTTCACCTCTGAGTACAGAGCCAGCCAAAGGCCTATTTAAGCAGGAATTAAATAGTGCACATTGTCCTTGTGCCGGCCTCTTGCAGTTTCATCTTGGAACAAGAACATGAAAGGGAAAAGAACTGACTATAAACAAAAATTAGAAGTCCACATGCCATTATCAGCTTCATGATACACAGGACAGTCAGTTGTGTCAAGAAAATGGGTACATTTATATAGGGAGTTGAGGAGGACCAGCAGCTGTCTACATTCTCCCCCTGGGCCTCAGAAACCCTGGCAGTTCCTCTATAGAGTAGGGGTGGAGATAAGGAGGAGCTGTGGAAGCATTGGTGTATTCTCCTCATGTCTAGGAGAATTTCTGACTGGAAACCTGGAGTGGAGTCAGATCTGGAGTAACTCCATTTCGGCATCTGTAATCCACTTCTGCCAGAGATTCTGGAGCAGATGCTGTTGAGAACTGCATGGCCCTATGAATCCATGGGAATTGAGTAAGCTCAGGGAGTTGTGGATATGCTTGGGTCCTCTGGATACTCCTTCTGCTGTGTATGCTCTGAGAACCATCAGTTTAGGCAACTGAACTTCCTGGTCTTTCTATGGAGCAGCAACATTATGCATGATTTAGCGTGTAGACCAAACCAAATAGTGTATTTTTTATTGTCTAAGATGACAGCCATGTATGGCCTAACCACATAGTACAGACAATGAAAAGCAAATGAGGTTTAAAAGAAAAATCACTACCGTTTTAATAAACCAAGTTGTAATTATGGATGGGTCCTCAGGAGGGATTTCTCCCCACTCTTTGCAGGAATTCCTGCTCGGGCTGGAATAGAATAGCCACATCTGTCATTCCCCAGTATTTTTACATGCTGCACTTCCTTCCCCATCCATTGCACCATCTATAGGCTTTCTGGATACAGGGCATCATGGAGTCAAGGCAAATATAGGACAGGAGCAGAGCACAAGATACTGTGCAAACTCCCCCCTCCCCTGCCCAGGTGTAGCAAACTTCATAATAATGGAAACGAAAGTAAAACTGAGGAGGCAGATTAAGATTATCATCTCACTGGCAAATTTCTATGTAGAGTCAAGAATAATGATTCATTGTGTAGAATCTCATATTGAAAGTCATTTCCCTTGTTTACAGTGCCATTGACACTGCTATTTTATCTGTCACGTGGTTCAAGGGATGCCATTATATAAGCTTATATAGGCTGCAACAACCTGTATCTAGTTCTCAAATGCTTCAAGTGCCCCTAAACAATTCTCTCTTGTAGCCTGCCTTTTCCTCTTCTGCAGATTGCTGTGAGATTTTCTCAGAACAGGTATGTAAACTGATGGGCTAACTCACTGGCCAATGTACCATACACACTCTCCAGCCACAAGATTTCAATTTCTCTCTTCAGGGCTTCACCTTTTCTCCAGACTAACACAAGTTTTGTTCCTTGACCACGTCCCTTCCCTGCAACACAACAAGGTCTTTTTCAGGGACCTATTTGTTGCCTACAGGATATCGCTCCACAGAACATCTGCCTGGGAGTCAAGAGCTTCTGTGCTCCCTTCTCCTTCTTAACCTGCTACCTGAAGTATGACACTCAACAGATCATCCACCCTGAGAGCCACACAGAGACTGGGTTGTTCTATCAGTGGATCAACTGCCAGCATTAAATGAATTGTGGGATGTTTCTTCTCATTTCTGCCAGTTTCACAATGCAGACGAATTCGTTATTACTGCTGATGTTGTGTCCTTAGGTGCAGAAATCAATGGGGGCTATTGGCCTGTATCAAAGGTCACAATTTGGCCCATAGTTTACAAAGAACGTTTTATTATTATTGACCCCTTGTGTACTGTGATGAGGTGAGCCCTGCCTGTGGGGACCTGCCTGCAGTAGGCCATGGCATGACAGGTGCACCTGCCTTACTTTCCCGTGTTCAACACAAAGTCGCACCTCAGGGCATAATTTATTCATGTACACTAGTGCAATACCCCTCCTCCCAAAAAACCCTGGTAGTAGAATTATTCTGAACAAACCCACGGTAAATATAAAGATACAACAGTTTTTCTACTCCCTTCTCCAGGGGCTTCACTTCCATATCTCCCACCCGTGAGTCCACAAGCACTTTGTTCCCAGTGCCTTTTCTCCAGGCTCCCACTGTCTTCAGGCCGTCCACCGGAGAGTGACCCAGTCTCACAGCTCATCTTCCCAAACACAGTCCAACCAATTCAGCCCTTTGCATTGGCTCCTCAGCTCAGGGTGATCAGCAAACTAGCTCCTCTGATGATTTCTTAGTCCTAAGACCTTTTTAGCCTCCCACCCCTGGCTCTCCCACTCAGGGAGATTCATAGGCTGGCCCCTCCACTGGTTCCTGGAGCTCAGCCCTTTTCAGCCTCCTGGACTGGCTCTCTAACTCAGGACAGTCAGCACACTAGCCCCTCTGCTGGCCTCCTAACCAAATTTGTCCCTCTTCTGAGGGATGTCCTGCAGAGCTTTCCACTCTCTGCATACTCTGTCTCTCCCAGGCAGCTCTCATCTGCCTTTTCTTTTTATTCCTCCAGTCTGTGTTCTTTGATAGTCCTGACTCACTAGATCTCTCTCCCCTCTGAGGCTCAGGTATCCTTTTAAAACCTAATTGGGAGACAGCTGAATGAGTCACAAGTGCACTGTAGGTTGCTTCCTCTTTTAAAAGGGCCAGTGTCACCCTGTGACATGTATGTTTTCTTACAACCATTTGAAATTTTAGAGTTTTTACGGTTAAGGGTTAGACGGTATCACTCTCACGGGTGAGCTTCTACCCACAGAAACCATCCTACTGAAATCAATGGGAGAGTACTTGGTATGAGTAAATGCTCCCAAACATGAGTTGCGGCAGCAGGGGGCTGGGGGAGCAAGGGGGTTGCACAATCTAACTCTCAATCCTTTACAGATTGAGAAGAATATCTACATCTTACATCTCTTTAGGAAGTTAGGATATAATTCCACAGGACGGCGTATGCAGCAGACATAGTGCAGGTCAAATAGTTAAAATGCCCACCAGACTTCAGCTCAGTCCAAGTTCATATGTACATCTGGGAATTCACATTCTGTCCATTTCCTGTAATAATGGACCTAACCCCTGCTCCACTGAAGTTAATGGCAAAACATCCACGGCCTTCCTATGGGAGCAGGGTAATGCTCATTATCAGTGCTGAGACAGATAACATAAAATACGTTGTACATATTAGTTGGCTTTCCATTAATAAAACTGACAAAATGGGAATGCTGGAATCCACTAAGAAAACATCATTTTTCAATATCTGAATGTATTCAAAAGTGTTTTACCAGAATTTACCCACCCTCTCTTAATCCACAGCATGCTGTTCAATAAGAGAGGTATCTGTAGCTTAAGAAGTAATGCAATGAGATTTTTTTTTCTGGTGTCATGAAGCAACCAAACATTAATCATTGTGAGTATTTGGCTCCATTGTCACTATGGGAATGCATGTGAAATATAGACTTCTTTTCCAATGTAACAAAATACACTAACTCTCCATAAATTGCTATAATGTGTGATTACTTACTGTGCTGTCTGTAATAACTGTTCAAACATGAATTTCTCTGTTTCCCACAGCACTGAAACCTCTAAATCCAACATCAAGTTTTAGAATAAAGACTTTCTATTAAAAATACACCTACAGTAATTAAACAATAAATAATACCACCTTTCCTTTCTCTAGTATCTTCCATTCACTCAAGCGTTCCAAGCTCTGTACAAATACTACTAAATTAAGCCTCACAATGTCCTAGTGGGATAGATAGGCATTATCCCCATTTTACAGATAAGAAATCTGAGGCATAATATTTCCCATCCCAATAGGTGCTGAGCAAACTGAGGTCACTCTCCCTTTGTACAAGAACCAAGTTGGGTTCATGGGACTAGACAGCATTTTCAAACATGGGTCCCTAAAGTTAGCCATCTAAATCCACATTTATATTATAAGTGTCTGGATTTTCAAAGGTGCTGAGCATCCCCTGGTCCCTTTGAAGCCAAGACACTGCAAGTGCTGAATATTTCTGAAACTCAGGCCATTTACTCAGGGACCTAAAATGGATGTAGGCAACTAACTTTTTGCACCCAAGTTTGAGCATTTTCATCTTAGTGTATATCCATTTAAACATACTGTCTAATTTTGTTTCTATTCTGACAGTATATGAAGTGTTCTGTCATGTGTGACTGGATACAGAATATTAGATTACCTTTTACCTGAGGTTACAAGATCAGATGCAGCCCAGGTTGCTAGTGGTCAAATGTTATTACTCTCTGAGAAGGCTGTGGGGTGACATCGGTCTACGTCCTAGTGGATAGGAACCCATATCATAAAATCCACCACTGCACCGAGAACTAAACCACAGTTTGATGAGAAAAGCCCAGTGAGAGTTGCTGTTCATTACCACTGTGATGTGGAGGAGATTTCACTGGCACTGCCCACGATATTCCTGTTCTGTGGATAAACAAAGGATTTCAAGGCCTGTCCAACCAACACTATAGTTAATAAAAAAATAAAACACTTTTGGTTGCACTATTTACTTTTGATTGTACACTATGAAGTTTGATTTTAAAGGATACGAATGTCATTCTGATAACACAATTGCAATTTCTGCAGCTATTTACCTTGAAATCTCTGCATTGCGGTGCTAGAGATGCTATATGAAAATAAAATATTTACACAGCTATGGGATTCACTCATCAGTTTAGAGAGTACGTTTGGCGAAAGGGAGACTGAGAGGTTTTTATCGACCTTGAAGAGTACCATTATAAATAGAGGAAAGTAAATATAAATGCTATGTGTTTTAAGGATAATATATAGTATGGGAGAACGTTGTCTCATCCTCATGCCTCTCAGTATGGAAATGGGCTTGTCATGAAATAGAAAAACAGACAAATTATAAAATAATTATCTATGATTGCTGGGGATTGATATGCATGGGCCTTTCCCCCCAGCATTTAAAATGTTGTATTTAAATAACAGTTGAGAAATGCTAAACCAAGTGAGAGAAAGTAATATTAGTGTCATTGATAGAAGTTCTATCATGATGGGTGTTATAGAACCCAATAATGTAAACTGACAATATACATACTTATTGTAACCCACACTGAGTCAACTTCAGGGCATTCCCTTCTCCTACAGCTTTATTCTATTCTCTCTAGGTTTTCATATCACACCAATTATTATAGTATATGAGAGCTTCTCTTTTTCAGAGTCACAAAGGGTAGTTAGGTGCTCACTTCCCATTGAAATCCAATGCGTGTTGGATGCTTTCAAACTCCCCCCCCCCCCCAGAGTTGCATGTGAATTAAGAGGCAATTGGAAGAAGATACACATAAGAAACAAGCGTTGGGTGCCCTTAAATATCCCAGTTTTTGATACATTTCATTTCATTTTCAGAAAGCACTTGTAGGAGCTGCACAATGTTCTAAACATAAGCCCAAGCCCTGAGGATGCAGAGTTGCATCACAAGGCTATTAGACTGGGACATTTTTGTATTTTTTAAATAGAATTTAAAAAAAAACTTTAAAAAACTTATCTAAATTAATTCTAATTTTAATGCTAATTTAATTTTAGTGAAATGCTTATGTAGATATGCTACAGGAATTTCTATAAGATATATTTATCCCACCAGTGAGGATTATCTGACTTTTATAAGCTAATCCCTTGAGTGGTATGTCTCAGTCTTATGAGAAGGCATGTAACATTTTTATATTACACTTATTTTAATTTTATCTTCATTAATTTACACAGTGACACTTTAAAACACATATACCACTTTCAGAGCAGGGCCAGACAGCAATTCAACTGCTACATTTTGAGGTTTTGGCAATTATTTTCCATCATCATGCAGCTGTATCTTATATTTCAGCACAATTCTTTTGTCTTCAATCTTATTCGCATTGCCTTCTAATTCACATGCTACTGCATTTTTTTCATGTCTTGGCAAGTATAGGCTGCAACAGTGATTCACCTTCTTATGATTTTTCATATCACAAACACAATCGAGGAAAGGGAAACACACTTTCATATTTATATTGGATTGCATATCATATACAACAGGCCAAAATCCACCTCCATATGCTTTTGAAAGCAAAATTTGGCCATAAAATTGGGGGCTTCTTGAATGGACAATCTGTTAACTCTTATAATTATCTTTCTTGGCTAACACATGGCATTGGAAAAGGTCTGTCTATGAAAGACAGAGTAAAGAAGAATGAGTAACTTGTTGATCCATATTTTAAAGACACCTGGGGACAGCTCCAGAGCTGGCTTAAATCAGCGTAGTGGCACTGACCTCAGTGGAATTACTTTTATTCACAGCAAATGTGGACCTGGCCTGTGGTTGGTATTCTTTTAAAAACTAGTCCTATACTTGGCACTAGAGTCAAGAATTTTTCTCTTTCTTTTTTAAAATCACTTAAGGTGCCTTGTTCAGGCAACAGAGCCATTTAAAAGTAAACAGATTATTTTGCTAACAGGAATATCACAATCTGTAGCATAGTCATATTTGTGCTAAAAATTAGTTTTCAATGGATGATATGAAAGTACTTAGCAAATGTATCAAATATCACAAATATGAGCCAGCGATATGTACAGGTATTGGGAAGGCAGCTTAATATCAGAGAAATCAGCCTTGTGACCCTAATGCTGTTAACAAACTTTGCCATAGCAAAAGGATAGTGTCCTATTAACTTTTTCAACTTCTGGTCATTAGGATGTTTCCAATGACTAGATATAGCTCAGAAATAAGCTATTAAGTACTGCAACATTATGCAATAAGGAATGCAGCATTTAGTGGTAGGTCAGTGTAATGAGAAGCATAGCTCCTAGGAAAAGGGAGTATAAGAAACGTGTTTTTTTTAAAAATCAATCACGCTTTGGACTTGGCTTGTTGAGTATGTACAATCTTTTCGAGGTGTCCCATCTCCCCCAGCCTTTCCCCTTTTGTATTGACTCCCATTGTTGCATCTTGTGCCAATTAGATTGCAAGCTCTCTGGGGCAAGGACTGCATCTTTATTTATCTCTTGAGGGATAACCCATATTTGGGTTCTCAGTATAAATTTCAAACCTTGTGCAGGAAACCAAGACAAGGCTTACATGCTACTTAAATTCTACTTAAGATCTACTTTGAAGGCATAAGTGGGACTTAAGAGACAGACAGGCCTGTGTTTGCCCTCTGCACAGAGATGAGTTTTACACTTAGGGCATGTCTACACTTACCTTCAGAGCGATTGATCCAGCGGAGATCGATTTATCGCATCTGTTGAAGATGCGATAAATCGACCGCCAAGCACTCTCCTGTCGACTCTGGTACTCCACCGGAGTGAGAGGCGGAGTCGACGGGGGAGCATCAGTTGTCGACCTACTGCAGTGAAGACACCGTGATAAGTAGATCTAAGTACGTCGACTTCAGCTACATTATTCATGTAGCTGAAGTTGCGTAACTTAGATCGATCCCCCCCTCCACACACACAAAGGCCTTAGTGAATACATAAATGTAAAGGCATGTATTGCTTTGTTATAATTATTTTAATCGTGAAAAGCTACCCAGGACTTTCCACAACACTTCTAATATAAGACAATCTAGGTGCCAAAGTCAGCCACTGAAGCCAGTATAGTTACTGTATTCGATCCTAGTCCATAGCATCACATAGCATTCATGTCATTGACATGAGTGACACATGCACAATATGTAGAAACTCCATTGAACATTTTGGATATGAAATTTCCTTTCAGGTGTGTTTGTTCACACATAATGCTATAAAACAATTTTACCCATAAAATACAAATTTAAAAGATGGAATCTAACTAATTCTCACCTCTGTTTCTCTGCTTATTCATGGTTAGAGATCTCCCCACCACCTTCTTTCTTTTTTTGGGGGGGGGGGGGGGGAATTTCAGAGTGCAGGTTGAAGATGGGAGGAATTATCTCTTAGCTAACACAAACAACAGTGCAGAAAATCTGTGTCCATCATTGATGAAAATGCTATAGGTATCTCTGGATCTTGTGTACTTATACTGCTTTCTGCACCCAATGGCCTTCAGGGAGACAGTCACAAATACACATGCTGTTCTTGAGTAATGCATTTTGCATTTTGATCACTGATGTAGCTGACACATGTTTTCTTCTTCTTTTTTTTTTTTTAAATATATAGTCAGGCAACACCCTAGTGGCATGCACAGCTGCAGATGCTGAAGGGCATGAATCATTCCAGCTAGGGTCGGCATTAACTTACACTTAAAAATTGTCTTTCTGATCATTTGTTCTTTCTGTTTGTAAACTGTGATGAATTGCTATGATTTCATCACCCACCCTTTTCAGATTATATCCCTCTTAGGGGGGCTTTCTCAACTCAAATGCAGACAACATGCAAGTCTACAGATCTCTTCTTTTTTGCTTTGCAAGACAGAATTATACTAGCTGAGCCAGAATTTAGTATGGAAGCTCACATAAGGCCCATTGACAATGGTAAATTTCAGTGATTCACACACTGAGCCAGATGATAGGGGTAAGTCATGCCCCTACCTATTCACGACATTTGGGTGTAGAGGGCCTTGCTGTAGAATTGGTGTTATTCTTGCTGAACAGGAAGTCGAATGGAAGTCTAGAAACAAGAAGTGGCAGGAAAAGCCTGCCCCAGGGTTTCCACACTATCTTCAATTGTGGAGCTGTTCTTTAAAGGGACTCCTCCCCACTGTCTCCCTGAAGGACATTGGGTGCAGAAAGCAGTAAGTACACAAGATCCAGAGATACCTATAGCATTTTTGGATGTGATGGACTAGGAAGAAGCCAGGCCAGTGGATATCTGACTGGACTCAGGCGCCATTCCCCATTGGAAGAGGGGAGCATGCCACTTGTAAGGATTGCTGAAGCCTTGACTCTGTAATAACAGGAACAATGCTGATTCAAGTCACTGAATGTCTTGGGCCCAGGGTACCTAAAAGATAGCCTAAATCTCGGAGATGAAGTCAGTAGTCAACTATTCTACTTCTCAGGCACAATGGAACTTTCAACCATATGGATGAAGTTCATCTGTGTGAGAGACAGAACTTTCTTGGGGGATGGTTCAAAGCAGTGGGATGAACATCCCCAAGAAATAAGGCCCATCACAAATCTCACTACTTTTCAAACCAAGGGCAAAGCACATTTATTTGACCTTGCCTTATCTAATATAAACATATAGCAATGTATGTGAAATTCCATTTCACCGAGGATTTTGAGATTTCAAAATTTGTTTTCATTCTGATTCAGAATGAAAGCCAAAATGTTTGAAATTCTTTATGAAAAACCTTTTGAACCCTCCCCCCCCTCATTTTGGATCCACTGGAACAACTGATTTATATTTCAACTTTAATTAAATCGTATATTATACTATATAAAACAAAATAAAAAATATTTCGTCAAAAGAAAAAAATCAAAACATTTCATTCCACAAATGTTGAAACAGAATGTTTCAATGCAGAACTTTTTTCCTCCCTTTTTCTCTCTGAAAAAAATTCTGCAAAATGGACATATTGTGATGGAACTGCATTTTCAGATGGAAAATTGTTCCATCAAGGGTTTTCCAAACTACCTTGTCCATCAGAAAACACTCCGCTGCACACACTTTTCCCCCTGGGGAGAGGATGAAAGAGTAAACACATGATAGTTGTTAGTCATATTATTTAATTCACTGCTGGAAGGCACTCAGATACTACGGTGATGAGCACAGTATAAGAACCTATATAGAATAGACTAGAATAGAATTCACAGACCGCAGGGCAGGATTCCTTGTCCCTAAGACCTACTGCCAAACACCCCTATGAAGAGACCATTCATTCTGCTTGTGCACAGGGAGAACGATTTGCCTGGGAATGAATGGCATCTACGAAAGATCCTACGTTTCAAATAAATTAATAAGGGTCAAATCTGACTTGCTTTAACTTCCACTCAAATCTAGAGGATTTATAGCATATAGTCTCTGGGCCTAAATGGATTAGATTTGGGAGCATTTAAAACAAATATTTATGAGTTATATCACTCCTGGCGTACCAAGACTAGTGCTCAATTCTGCAGGCCATACTCGTGAGCAGCACTGTCTTACTCAGTTCCATAGTCTCTGCTCAGGTAAGTGTTACTCAGCCCGAGCAAGGCTTGCAGAATCAGCCTTCTCTTGTTCTATCAGAACATGTGACTGCGTTCTCTTCAAATACATTGAAAAAATGTGTTGCATTTTATCCGGTTATGTGAAGTTACAATATGTGATGTCACCACATGGGTTGTAACCAAATGTAATGTAACACACATTTGAGCTAACCTCTCTTTTCCATTGTGGGTAGGAGTAAATTACAGATAGGAGTTTACCATAATTAACCACAAACTGGCAAGCAGGCCTATTTTCTGTCTACCCACATTATTATCAAGTTAGCTTGGCCATTCTCAAGTTCACTTGTAAAAACAGTTAAAAAACTATAAAAGACGTTTAATATAAATCAGGTCTGTAGATAAATATGTTGTTTGCATTATCCAAAATATTTGGAATGGAGCCTTAAATCCAGAGAGCTGATTTGGTGGGGCACGTTTGGTGAATGTTATATGCCTGGTTATAGTTTATCATAAAAAATGTTTACTTTGTTTTCTGCACAGCTATCCTGCAATGAAAGTCTAGCTATTGTTACCTTTTAACAATTACACAAATCTGAATCATGAGCAGCAGCTGTCCACAATGTGTGCCTCCTACAGCTGAAATCACTTGCTCATTTATTATTCCAAAGGACCAAATATGGCAGAAATCTTTTAAAAAAACATTTTTTAAAAGACTAAGTATCAGTCTGTTTTTTTTGCCTTTGATCTTCTGTAATCACAGAACCAGATTTCTGTAAATATTCAATATGTGGCCTATTTAAAGAAATTCCAGATATTCAGTTGCTACCATTAATTATCTACCTGCTTTAGTCAAATAGCAACCTTATTTCAAATGTAAGATTTTTGAATCTGGAAGAATGCTTCAGAAAGGCATGACTAGCTATTGAGAGTATGGGGACAGAAAAGGCATGTCTAGAAAGTGAAGCACTCTGTTATCATCAATTTGTCTTTTAATATCTCACCAGTGGTTCTGTTTTGCAACATGTGTTCACACACTGGAGTAAATACATCCTTTTGAATGAGACCGCAAATGAACACTTTGTATTGTATGTCATATCTCTATGGTTAACAATTAATTTCTTTACATTAATTCATCCAAAAAATCTCAGTTTCACATTTTCATGTTGTAAAGTATCTCTTCCGCCTAACCCCTTAGAACTCACAGCTTCATTGGCTTGGACCAGACTCTTAAGGATTGTCCCTTTTGTTTCACACATGTGATTCCCATCTTTCTTCAATATTCACTGCAATCTCTTGCAGTTGTGGAATATTGGCATTCATAACATAAGAATACAGGGTATGTCTAAGAACAGAGCTTGCACTTTTCAATACAAATTCTGTTTTTATCTGATTATGTAAGCAGCTGATAGAAGTTTAGCAAAAACTAGATAAACGCATGTGAATGGGCTGAGTCCCTACCCTGTTCTTAGCAGAGCACCCAGGGCATGAAGTAGTATCCAAATTCATCTTTTTCCTGGGTATGATTTTATCAGTAACAAGTCCATTGCGTCAGCCTAAGCTTCAGCTCTGTTGTTTTCCCTAGCGTTTCCCTCCCTGACCTTCCCTCTCTCATAAAAGCACCTCCTACCTCTTGTATATCTAGAGCAGAGTTATTAAGTCAACAGAACTTTAGTGACTCTCTGAAACCTACTGATAGGGTAGGTCATCTAAAGAATTCTGCCATCCTATTCTGTGCAGGGGTAAAAAATGGTTTCCAATTCTGCCCTGTTCAAGTTTATAGATCATGCCTATCACCACAGAATCTGAACTTCCCCCAAGGTGCACAGATCAAGATGCTGCATCCTTCCAACCTAAGGAACTTGTTCAAACTGAACTCAAGCACCCAAACCTGCTCTGGGGAGTGGTCTCATTGACTTCAATAGAATTATTCAGATGAAGTTATGCTTATGCATAAATGTTCACAAGGTTGAGGACTTAATCTCTTCTGCTTGTACTAAGCTAGTTTCACCAAAAATAGTCTTAGTGCCTCTAAGTCAAGATTAATTGTTTGTGATTTCATTTTGCAAAGTAAGCTAACTTTATTTCATCTTGTTTTTTAGTGCAAAGAATTTTCTAAGCTGACTTTGAGGCCAATCACATTTCTACTGGAACTAGTCCTTTCTCTTAACTTTGGACTGTGATCTCCTCCTTCACTTGCCTCTCTTTTTATATTTCATTTCATTCCATGTTTTTACAATACAATACAAATTTGGTATACATTTTAAGGGATTTAGGAGAGTTCTTTATTTTAGATGCACCCAATCCTGAAATCCTTACTCAGATGAGTAGCCTTTGATCAAATATGTCATCCCATTGACTCTATTTGCAGGAATGAAGACTACTTAGGTGACAAACAGTTTGCAGAATTGAGCCCTAAAAACCTTTATGGACACTAAACATATGAAAAGTCAGCTATTTAATGCTAATGTTTTGCCCATGTAATGTTATTGTTTAATGCTTTAACTATTGCTATAGTTAAGAGCTGCACTGCTATTTATCACCAAGGACATGAAAAAAAGAGAGTATAGTGCTGAGACTTATTGCATTAAGAGATCGTTTTAACAGATTGTTTAGTTTTGGTAATATAATTTGACATCTAAACATAAGCTGAGAGGGATCTCCCACAAAACCTTTGATAATATGATTCATTGTCAAATGTTTGTTTTGCCTATCTGGTACTCATTAATTAATTCTTTTTAATATAGCTTGGATTTACTGATTTGGAAAAAGAGAATTATTCTTATTGATGTTGCTAAAATATCCAGGTGGCTTGAATTTCACCAACTAGATGGTATAATCTAGCACATTTGTGTAGACCTAATCAAATCTCTACTAACAGATGTGAAGAGCCCAGTATGGGAGCAAATGTTTGTGTCTATATGATAATTAAATTATCTCAATAAAGAGAATAAATGAACAATGATGACCATAGTTTTTCTAAACCTAGGTTATCTTCTTTATGCAAAGCCTCTATTAACTCCTTTAATAATCAGGCAAGACTTGATGTTTTGAGTTAAAAAATGGATGCTGTATTTCAGGCAGCACTTGTACTCAAATCTAACATCCAGGTAACTCATTTAACAATTTCTGGACAAACCCACTATAGGCAGAAGGTAAATTAATCTCATTGCCAGTGATGTTAGAACTTCTGCATTTGATGTCTCTCTCTGAACAGCAAAGGCTTCACTAGTCCATGTTTTAATTCCTCTGCTAATGCTGTGGCTTGGGGAATTATGATTTTAATTAATTGATCATACCACAGAGATCCTTGGCCAGATTTTTAGAAGTATTTAGGCACTTTAAGATTCAGATAAGCACCTAGTGGAACTTGAATTCAATGGGAGTTAGGCACTTTTGAAATTCCCACTAGGGATTTATCTCAATCTTTAGGCACCTAGATACCTTTAAAAATTTGGCCCCTTAAATCTAGTTTGCCACACAGCCCAGCCAGATAACTTCAGTTTAGTGCCCGCAATATGTAGCCAGAATCTAAACTTTAATGTATTACTGATAATCTTTTCCCCTATACTTCATCTTGGAGATAGATAGAAAAACAAATTTTATGGAGTGAAAAACATTTTAATGTATTCCACTATTAAAGGTGGCCATATGGAAGTGAGACACCTAAATAAGAAAAGGAAGATAGTTCTTAGTAGTGGTATTAGTACTTAGTAGCTGTATTAGTTATCATTAAGCAGGCTAAGTTGCAGCTGGAGTTCAAATCACATTTGACCATGTTTTTGCTACAAACATAGGAACAATTCTTTCTCTGTTCACTTTACTCCATGCTCTGACCTTGCTGGAGGCTAAGTAATGTCACCAGCTGCATGTGTAACATGGTCACTGGCGATGAAAAGCAAACCAGTGTAGCTCGCCTAGGGATGCAACCCCTTTTAACATATCTAACATTCTTGCAGGTGTGGCTGCTTTATTTGTGTGTTTAACTGTTTGTTTATTTGCCTGACTAATCAACTCAAGCCCATGTACTTATTGTATCTAGATCCTTCTGATTTAACATTCCTAATACTTTTGGTGTTTATGATATAGATTGTTTCCAGTCTTAAGATGTAGAAGACAAAGGATAGAAGCAAAAGAGATTAAGGCTGTTTCCTAAAATTAAACAGCTATCTTGTTTTTTAAGCAACTGGACCATGACATATCCAAATAAAAATACTGTCCTGCTAATCAGGAATTCACAGAATGTGCTCTTATCTCTGCAAGGTCTTGTTGGAAGGCTGACATAACCAACATTATGCAGGGGTAGCCAGAATGTTGAAAACAATTATTGTATTGATGTCGTAAATGGAAATCTTTAGCCAGTCTGATTGATGCATCAATTTGGTTGAAGTCATTCTAAAGGCTAGTTATATATCATTTCTACATTCAACTAAAAGGAACATTTCTGCTGAGCTTTCCTTGCTGTGATGGAACAAAAGGATGTCAAGAAATGGACCAATTAAACACACAGCAACAGGTCCACATCTAAAGGGTTTTCTGCAAAGACCTGAAGACAAAGATGGCCATGTTGTGACTGGGTTTATATAGGTGTGCATGAGTGACAGGCCCCAATAAACCCTCCATATAGCTGGAACTGGAGCTGCTGCTCAGTGCTAGTCCAGTGGTGTAAAAGCCTCTCAAAATGGGAGATAAATGATTTCCCAAATGCAGACTCAGCAAGAATGCCATCTGAGGCTCATGATGCAGTGTAGTCACTTCACACAATCACTCAATGCACACTCAAGCTCAGTGGCTTTGCCTCAAGACAATATTTTGCAGCCATCAGCCTAGGACAGTATTTTTAACTACCTTTCTCTTATATTTCTTCTAGAAATACCCTTCTAGAATGTTAGTACATTTCAAAATTCCACTGTAGTGTCCGTGAGCTCCCAGATTCACATGCACCACAAGAGTATTCATGATGTACAGTCCAGGCGGTATGACGTTATAAAGAGATTATTTACAAGTCTCTGGTATCTAAAATTTGGTAGATTTACTTTTAAAGTCTGGGTTTTGTTAGTTTGTTTTTCCCCCACTCAGTCATTTCAGTCTTCTAGGCAAATCTTCACTGGCCACGCCTGGTGGATTTTAGTCTCACTGGTGCATCCATGCATGCTTACTTGTGTGTTTACATCCCTTCACCTCTGCACAATTAACTGGGTGTTTATCCCAGTGTGCATCTGGGATGTTTTTGTTCTTCTGTGTTAAACTTGTTTTACCTTCTTTTAAAAAGCAGAAATAACTCTGAGCCCATTGCTGCACTCTGGAGTCAATGGGAGTTTTGTCATTGACTTCAATTGGCCATTGTTATTTAAAGATTTGGGTCTTACATACAGTCCTCAATATGACAACATTGTGCTCTAAGTTATCGTTTCCTCTGCACAAGGGAATACTCACACAAACATCTGTAGTTTACACTAATGGGAAATTCTCATTTAATTCAATGGGTGCTGATGGAAAGACTCAAGGTACGTCTACACTGCAATTCGACAGCCACGGCTGGCCCATGCCTGCTGATTCAGGCTAAGGGGAGAGGACTAAGGGCCTGTTCAGGCTCAGCCTGCAGCCCAAACTCTAGGACTCTCCTCCCTTGGGGTCCTAGAGCTTGGGCTCCAGTTTGACTGTCTACAATGCAATTGAACAGTTCCTTAGCCCGAGCCCCTGAGTCCGAGTCAGCTGGCCCAGGCTGATGACTAATTGCTATGTAGACATACCCTAAGACTCACCATGGAAAAATGAACCAGATGAATAGCAAATGCCTAACGCATCCTTGACTTATTGTTTTACCCAGGAATGCATGACCTACAAATGTCCACTCTCTAACACATGCACTGAAGGGAAAGTCATCTCTAGGACTGTCATCCTCTGCAATGGTAGGTTGTATCTTATCCCAGTAGAAGCCATAGTCTGGAGCACTCTCTTCACTCACCACCAGTTAGGATCCTTGCTAAACCCTGATAAATATAACATTATTTATCCTTCACATGGGCTTCTCAGTCAATGCGTCACTTTTTGGGAGCTCTTGTTTAGAGTGAAAGTTTTCGGGGCCAGGCATATACCTTTACTAGTCCCTCCTATTCAAGCCTCCTGCATTATAGCCCAGCTGCCCAACAGCAACAACGATGCCTAGGCAGACCACTAGGCTCCCTCACTCAGGGCTAGATTGTGCTGGTAGGCACAGCCTTGAGCAAGGAGTGGTGCATAAGCTAGAGCAGCCCATGGAAGCCTTGTGACTCAGAGACACCCCTGAGACATATTAATAAGAACATAAGAATGGCCATAATGGGACAGACCAATGGCCCAACTAGCCCAGTATCCTGTCTTCTGTTGGGTTTCCAGTGCCAGATACTTCAGAGGGAATGAAGAGAACAAGGAAATTACGGAGTGATCCATCTCCTGTCGTCTGTCCTGTCTGGCAGTCAGAGGCTTAGGGACACCCAGAGCATGGGGTTGCATCCCTGACCATCTTGGCTAATAGCCACTGATGGGTCTATCCTCCATTAACCTAATTATTTTTTTAATCAATTTATAGTTTTGGCCTTCACAACATCTCCTGGCAACCAGCTCCTCAGGTTGACTGTGCGTTGTATGAAGAAGTACTTCCTTTTGTTTGTTTTAAACCTGCTGCTTATTAATTTAATTGGTTCTTGTGTTATGTATTGTGTTATGTGAAGGGGTAAATAACACTTCCTTATTCACTTCATTCATGATTTTATAGATCTCTATCATATCCCCCTGTAGTCGTCTTTTTTCTAAGCTGAACAGTCCCAGTCTTTTTAATCTTATGACTTATTACTATTTAATTTATCAATTTGTTCCAAAGCCTCCTCTACTGACACCTCAAATTGAGATAGCTCTTCAGAATGGCTCAGGTGTGAGAACCTCCCTCACAGCTTCTGCAGAGAAGACTAATGCAAAGAATTCATTTAGCTTCCTTGCAACGGCTCTGAATTCCCTGAGTGCTCCTTTAGCACCTCAATTGTCCAGTGGTCCCATGGAGTATTTGGCAAGTTTCCTGCTTCTGATGTACTTAAAAAAAAAAGCTGTTCGTTTTTGTGTCTTTTGCTAGCTGCTCTTCAAATTGTTTTTTGGCCTGCCTAATTACACTTGACTTACCACAGTTTATGTCCCTTTCCATTTTCCTCAGTAGGATTTGACTTCCAAGTTTTAAAAGATGTCTTTTTGTCTGTCACTGCCTCTTCTACTCTGTTGTTTAGCCATGGAGGCATTTGTTGCTCCTCTGTCTTTTTTTAAAATTTGGGGGGTATAAACATAGGCGCCAACTTTTCCAGGCACCGGTAGGTGCCCGCCTCCATCCCTCCTGCCCCTACCCCACCCCCATCTCAACCCCTTCCCCAAAATCCCGGCCCCAACTCTGCCCCCTCCCTGTCCCTATTGGACCCCCATCCCCAAATCCCCACCCTGGCCCTGCCTCTTCCCTGAGCGCGCCGCTGCAAGTCTGCTGTTTTGTGCTGGGAAGCACTGGGAGGGAGGGGGAGAAGGGAAGCCACGGCATGCTCAGGGGAGGAGGCGGAGTGGAATTGAGCTGGGATGTGTGGGCGGGGTGGGGAGCTGCCGGTGGGTGCAGCGCACTCACCAATTTTTCCCCGTGGGAAAAGTTCTGGAGCACCCATGGAGTTGGCACATATGGGTATACACGTAGTTTGAGCCTCCACTATAGTGTTTTTTAAAAGTTTCCATGCAGCTTGAAGGCATTTCACTTTTGTGAGCATTCCTTTAGATTTCCAATTAACTAGCTTCCTCATTTTTGTGCAGTTCCCCTTTTTGAAGTTAAATACTATTGTGGTGGGTTTCTTTGGTATCCCCCCCCCCACGAGCATGTTAAATTTAATTACATTATGGTCTCTCTTACCAAGAGGTTCAGCTCTATTCACCTCTTAGACCATATCCTGTGCACCCTTTATGACTAAATCAAAAATTGCCTGTCTCCTTGTGGGTTCCAGGATTAGCTGCTCCAAGAAGCAGTCATCTCCCTGATTCCCTTTTACTCACCCCAACTTATTTATTTTCATAGTCTCTCCTTGTTTCCAATGTGAATTTTGTGGTGGGTTTTAAATTATTGTTCAATTATTTTCATTTTTTCTACACTCACCCTTTATGGTTTCTGTTTTTCATGGGCATAAAACATTTCAGAAATAAAGGGGTTAAAACTTGTGAAATAGATTAGCTTCCTCTTTTGCCTTGATTTTGCTCAGAACAGTGTGCCTTTCCGGGGTTTCTTTATGGCTTCATTTCCCTATAGTTTTTCATTGTGCAACCAAGGCTCAGTATTGCAGCCTGCCTCGCTCATAAACATTTCTCCTCAGTTACACAAGTGTGATTACTTCAAGTGGAAATAGTCACCAAATTTGTAAATATGCCTTGGTTGAAAAGGAGTTAAAAACACAAAGAGATTTGCTTTCCTCATTTCTTCCTGTGGATCATGACCTTTGCTTTTTTCAACTTCCTCAATTTAGTTTCAGTAAATTGTCATAGAATGGCACAACACCTGCTTTGGGTACTTGAGAAATTGACTTTTCCTGAAAATTACCCTGATCAGTGACCTTGTCTGGCTACCAAAGGGGTTTGCAGAAGCAACAGAGCTTTATGTGTGGCCATGTTCCATCTTCTGATTGGTATTTAGTCCTTTGAAGTTCAGTTATCTTCTTAATGTACAGTATATTTTGAAAAACGCCACAATGCACTTGTCATCTAGAAAACCAAAATACCAGCAAGAAAGACAAAATGCATTTGATCCCATAAGGTATATAAAGCAGTATAATTTGAAAGCTTCAAATAATCACTTCCCAGAAAGAACTGTATAATATTTCTCAAACTCCTTAGCTGTTAAAATATTTCTGTGAGACACTGGCTGGTATCATTACATCCAAGTGATATTTACGAGAAAGGATGTAACACGGCTGACCTTTCATGGCTATCATTCCATTTTTTTTAAGGCACTTCTGTTTGAAGAAAAAGCAAAAATCTGCTCCTCCACATGCCACACAAGTATCAGGGTCAGAGGTGACTTCTGGAAGCTCAAAAGGTAAAATTATATTTTTATCCTGTAGCTTTGATTTTGCAGCATAATGCAGGGTTTTTTTTTTTAAATTAATTGCTCCTTCCTGCTAACAGGTGTTAGTCCTCAAGTGTGGTCCCAAGGGCAGACAGCCTGGGGATAGTGTAATCCACAGCAACCTTGAGCAAATTGGTCCAGGAGAAAGTTCTGAAGCTATTTCAAGTCTAGATGACATGAGAACCTATGTCCTTGTCAAATATCAAAGAAAAATAGTTAACATGTAAACTTATATTAAGCTTTGGACTTAATTCTGACATGCTTTTAGGGTCGAATTGCAGATTTTAGTCAGAAAAGGGGATATTAGCCCAGAAGCGCCAATCAGGATGGCGGGGAAGCTCATTTAGAATCATATGCATGGTCCTCATCTTATTTTTCATAACTGCTCTGCTTAATTTAGCTAAGCAGTTTGAGTCATAACTTGTGCCTCTGAATCTGAATTCTGTTCTACCTGCAACTTGGGCTGATATTCTAGATCTTAAAAGGAAATGCCTGAAAGGTGACATCACTTTTTTTTCTTTTTTTCTTTTTTTTTTTTTGCAACGGATGAAGATTTATTATTTGTAATTTTAGAAAATATTTAATACACAGAAATGCAAATTCTGTTGAAATACATGAAAGCTTTTTTTTTAACCTTAAAAAAAAAAGTAGAAACTTGGACCCAGATCCTACATGTCCCTGTGAACAGACACACCAAGGCCTTCCTAGTCTATCTACTTAGACGGCTCTCATGATCGTAATATCTGAGGACCTGCCAATCATTAATAGAATTTTATCTTCACAACGTCCCTTTGAGGCAAGGGAATATTATCCCCATTTTACAGACTGGGAATTGAGACACAGAGAGCTAGATTCAGGGTGGGATCCACAAAAGTACTTAGGCGCCTAAGTCCCTGTTTTGGCTCCACTGCGATCCACAAAACTCCCACTGCACCCTGTAGGCATGTAAACTCATTTGGCACCTAAGTTTTTCAGGGTAAAAATTCCCTCAGTGCCTAAGCTTCTGCCTCTGGGACTGGGCATGTGAACTGCTGCCTCCCTCCAGGCATCCAGATGCCTATCTCCTGCCTAAGACCCAGAGGGATCCATAAACCAGGGAAAGACAGGTGTTTAGCCACTGAAGTCACATGCAGGGCCCAATCCTGTAGATGTGCTCTGAGGGTGCCTATCAGATCAGATCCCATTCAAAATCCAGCTGGGAGAAGAAGTGGGGGTTCCAACCTTATAACTTTCCACCCACTGGTTAGATCACTTGCCTGGGCTATGGGAGATCCAGGTTCTGCCAGAGGAGGGAGGGAAAGGATTTGGACAAGGGTCTCCCACTTCCGAGGAGAGTTCTCTAACCACTGAGCTGTGGGATATTCTGATATGGGGCTCCCTCAAGCTCTCCTGTTGAAGCTGTTCCACAAAAATAATGGAAGAGTGGTTGTAGCAGGGGGACCGGACCCACGGTCTTCTACCTTCCAGGAACCCTAAACACTGGACTACAGAGTCATTCCTATTCTTCTCTCTCCTCTCTGGCTCAGTGACTATTTTAGTATTTGTCCATAGGGGAACAGCCATTGGGCCAGAGAACGAGAGAATGGGATTGACTCTGTATTCCGCTGGTTAGGGCAGCCAGCCAGCTGTCTAGTCCCCCTGCTGTAATCACACTGTCATTGTCGATCCACAGTGGGAGAGCTTCAACAGGACTGATTAAGGGAGCCCCACATCAGAATATCCCATAGCCCAGGAATCAGAGCATGCTCCTCACAGGTGGGAGACCCCAGTCCAAATCCTTTCTCCCCTTCAGGTCCAAAGGGGAAAATCGAATCTGGGTCTCTCACTCCCCTCTAAATACAGGGCTAAAAGCAAGAAGGTAGTTGCTTCCTCCAGCCATTTTCTGTGGAGTGATGCAGGTGCCCAAGTTATTCCTGTAAGAAAGGGTTTAGGCGCCTACGCCGCCTGAGTCCAGGGGGCAGGTGCCTGTCTGCGAATTGCTAAGCATCTCCCTTGGGTGCCTATCTCAGAGAGAGGGTGGGGATTAGCATACACCCCTCTGGTTGACATCTCCCTTAGGTTCACTTAGATGGCTCCCCTCCTAGCAGGCTGGCTTTTGTGAATTACATTCTTAGAGGCCTATTGCTCCCCAAGCATTGTATGGGGAGTCTAGGCACCTAACTTGGCTTTATGAATTGCAGTGTTGTTCCTGGATTTTCTAGGCACCTAAATGTCCAGTGCCATGCTCAGTGCTGCAATGCCTAAGTCCCTCTGTGGAGCCTGACCTAAGTGGCTTACCCAGGATCACACAGTAAATCTGTGGATGAGCCAGGAAGTGAACACTGGTCCCTTGAATTCCAGTTCAATGCTCTATCCACTAGACCATCCTTCCCACAACTTGAAACCTCGTACACTGCTTTATCTGGAACATCCGCTGTCTATGGAAGTCTGACAAACAGTCCTAACAGGAATTCATGCCATCCGGTATATGTGTAATGTATTTTGCCTCTTTCATTTCACAGAATGTCCACATACATCTCTGAATTTCAGATAGTGACACTCAGCCTTCCTTTCTCCCACCTTTTCATCAGTCTTATCTAGTGACTTTAGACTGCAGGCTTTCCAGGACAGGGAGTGTCTCTTGGGATGGGCTTGTGCAGCCGCTAGCACAAGGGGGCGCTAGTCTTGGTTAGTGATTCTAGGCACTACTGTACTACAGACAACAAGGAGAAAAGTTTGGACCCACACCTGAATATTGTGGCTCAAGCCTATCTCTAGTTTTACTAATTGGAAGATACTTTGGACCCCCTGAAAACAATCCACATTTGAATATCTGTCTCTGTGACTCCTCCCATAACAGGTTCATAACAGGGCCCTGCCCCCTTCCCTACTATGTCCTTCTTTCATAACAGGCTTGAGCTCCTATTGTTACAATATCTACCTTAGATAGTTGTGGGATGCCAATCACTCTAGTATATAGGTACTATTTTCCACCTTCCTTTGCTTACACAGGAAGCAACCCGTCCTGCACACATTGAAGATGATGGTAACAGCTCCCACAGATTTCAGTGGATAAAGGACTGAACCCCTGGCGTGTAATCAAGTGGTAGCTGCCTGGTAGCCTTTTATGATCCCATTTCTCTCCAGATCTTCAGGACCTGGGCAGCTGACTCATTTCCACCATTTTCTGCCTTGAGAGGTCCCAGCAAGGTAGGCACTGTTGCTTCCAACTTTCTATCTGCTTCACACCGCTCCCCCTCCTACTGGAATACTGGTGGAAATGCTACAGCTGCTACCCTGGCCCTTTAAACACTCTGAGTCCTGAGAAAGACTGTGGAATGCTTCAAGCCAAGGGCGTCCCCTTCTCACATGATGGATATGGGGTTGGGGAGCACAGTATGTTTTGGAGCTAGTTATTATTAGGCTTCACGGACATTAGTGCTCTTTGACAAATGAGCTTTAGTCAGTTGATCCGTTGTTATAAAATAGTATTATAACTGTCCTTTTGCATTTCAGAGCTAGTCGGTAAAAAGGAATCTCCTATGCTCATATTTGAAATACGCACTTACTAATACAACTCTCTTCCTACCCACTCCAAAAGTATCTCATAACAGGCTCATAACAGGCCTGTTCCTATGTGTGAGGGAACAGAGTGGCAAGCAATACGGATAGCAACTCCCACGCCACCACTTCTGCATGGGAGGAGCTCTCTGTAAAAATCCACAAAGCTATCACATTGTCCTGCTTCAAATACTTCCTTAAAACTCACCTCTACCATGATGCCTACAAAACACTATGAGTGCTGCTTATCACGTTGATCGCCACTGTCTCACTGTCACCACATGCTTCCCCATATGATTATTGTACACACCTGTTGTCTCTCGTCTTTGATTCCGAGCTTTTTTTTTTTATGTTATGTTTGAACAGTGCCGAGCACAAGAGGGCTGAAGCCTCTAGGCACTATCGCAATCCAAATAATAGTATGCTCCTCTCCTACTGCATAGACTGACAGGAAGAGAAGTCAAAAGCAAACAAGTGCAAAACCTGAAATATACAAATACAGAGAATTTTAGACCTAAGGGGATTCACTCTGATCTTACTTAGCCCAGTGTAAATTACTTCAGTTGAGTTATTCCTGACTTATGCCAGTGTAAGACTATAGATGCCTCAGGTTATTTTTTAAAGTATTCTTAGCTGTTTAGTTTGACATCCTTGTTGGTTTGAGCTGGCTGAAAAAATACACTGGGTCTGCCATATACATTCGCTCAACTGGTAGCTTGTCTGACAGATTTATTTGGCGTGTCTAATTTTCTTAGACTTGAGATCTGCTTGCTGGGAAAATTAGTACCCAACACCATGTTTTACCATAAATTCAGACAATTAAAACACAAATCACATCCTGAATCTGTTAACTTTCAGATAAGTATAATTAGCCCCAAAATGCTTTAAGTAGTGTTTACATATTTATTTACAAAAGACAATTATCTAAACAAAGACACATTTCCAGTTAATTGATACAAAGATATGAGAAAAAATGTAATTAATCATTATTAGAGTATGCAGCCTTTTATTGTTTTATAGTTTGCAGCTGTGTGAATAACAGAGTGTGACACCACTTCTGGCTACTGGAATCACAGGCTAGTGCTCTGTCGAGGACTGAGAAGTGCAGTCCATGTGTGCTGTGCACTTTTGTACACTTACGGTAGGTGACAGTCTCCTAGGGTGCCCAGATGTGCCAATATCAGAGGCTTTGGCTTATATATGCAACTATACCATGCTTCCAAAAAAAAGTGTCCCAATTTTTCACACTTGCTATTTGGTCCCCCTACAGTCCCCACATGTACACAGTACATCACCAAAGTACTGCTTGAACAGCAGATCTTGCTCAGGAGAGGCACAGGATAGGACTAGCTGGAGTGATGTATACTGCAGATGAGGATTGATGAATAACATAGTGGCTGCCTGCATTTGCTCTGGCTCAAGCCAGTTCACCGTCACACTGACTGTCCCGCCAGGTTTGTTTTCCTAGTGAACATGAGTTTTTAATGGACAGCTCTTGTGACCCTTATATCTTTGGTAAGTAGTCCCATTCAATGCAGCTCGTCCCATAGTAAGGTTGTGCCTCACAGGGAACAAGAATAGAAAGAGTCAAGATATAGATTATATTACACGTAGATCTGATTCTCCTCTGAGTGGTGTAAATCAGCAGTGGCTATGCTGACTTCAATGGAATTAAATATCCTTAACATTACCACTATGATATTATACAGGCTTTTATTCCAATATGATATCAAATAGCCATACTTCAAGGTTTCTTAAGATTCTCCTGGTTCCCTAGTAGTTGTAATGGGCAACCAGGGCCAGCTCCAGTGTTTTTGCGGGGGGGGCGGAGAGGGCGCAATCGGCGGGACTTCGGCGGCAGCTCTACCGCTGCCGCTTCGTTCTCTTCTTTGGCGGCAGGTCCTTCGCTCCGAGAGGGACCCACCGCCAAATTGCCACCGAAGACCCGCACGTGCCACCCCTTTCCGTTGGCTGTCCCAAGCACCTGCTTGCTGCGCTGGTGCCGGGAGCTGGCCCTGTGGGCAACACCAGTAGAACCTAAGCAGTGCTGAAGTTCTGAAGCTATCCAGCCATCTCAGCAGATGGTGACATGTGTCCGCCTCCACTGAGTAGATACCATGCAGCAGGCCCCACTGCCTCAAAACAGTTAGTATCATTTCAGTTGTTTATGGTAGATGGACTCCACTTGGCTGCTGTTGCCCTTGATGGGTCCAACATCATTCTCTTCAGCTACCTGGCCAATTCCTTCTCTTCTCCTCTGGATTTCCCCCCCTATTTGCTTTCCTTGCCTCATTCATAAATAGAGACTAAACGGTTTTAATTGTTTAATTGTCTCTTTGGGTCCTTGTCATGGTTTACCCTGAAAGCCATCACAGAGGTTCATGGCTACTGCCTTTGATGTCTCAGATCTTCCAGACCTCCTCTTCCACAGGAAAGACCCCCAGCTACAGGTGGGCTCAGGACTGTCCAGTACTCCCAACATGGTACAAAGTCTGTGTTTTCCAAAGACCTTAAGTTCCTGCAGTGTTTGCTCCATAATTGGAACTGCTAGCTATAGTCAATAAAGGTTGTGCTATGTCTCTTCAGCAGAAGCAGGTTTGTACCACCTCCTGGTGAGGCAATTCAATAGCATTAGAATTCTAAAACTTAAGTAATTCTTGCCTCGCTTGCTGAAAGCGTGAACCCAAGGAGGAGTAATAATCACGCCTAGATCTTCTAGACAGATGGTAAAGCACTTTACAAGGGAGGCAATCATCAATTATACCCATTTTACAGATAGGAAAAACTGAGGCACAGATAGGTGACGTGACTTGCCAAAGATCACCCAACAATCTATCAGCAGAGCTGGGAATAGAAATCAGGTCTCCAGCATCCCAGTCCCATGCTATAATATCTAGGACACACTACCTCTGGAGAAGCCCAAATGCCTTCTGAAGACAAGAGTCAAAGGTAGAAGAAGTCATTATATTTTACCTCTTCTTAGGTAATGTTTTTTACTGTAGCTAAGGTGGTGAAAAATGTATTAAAATACTTTTTAAAAAATGGGTGGGTTTCTAGCACTGAAAAGTTCATCGGGGCCTTTACAAAGGAGCATGAAAGGGCAGCTATGCGACGTCAACATAAAGATTCAATTACATTTGAAATTTAGATTTGTATTTGTTGTTTAGTTTGTGAAGATGGGCAGAGGTGCGTTCTTTGAAGAACATGTTTTCTAGCCATCTGAATCCAGCATGGCAATGAGCAGCATCTGTTTGAACAATGAGCGTCTTAATATTTGTTAACTTTTGTGGGAAAATTGAGGGCCCGGATATTTACGGTCATCAAAGATCCTGTAGCATTCTTAGCAAGTTAAGAGACAATAGAAGTGTGAACACGGAGTTCCTGGCCAAATTTCAATTTGAATAACTATACTCTGCCGGCCTAATTTGGATACTACACCCCTCACACTCCACCCTACACTGTAACGTTACTGGGTGTTGTTATAGAGCTGTTGCACTTCACCCCAGAGGAAGCTGCAATACCAATGCTGCTGGGAAGTGAGTCCTGCAAATTAATGCACTATAGTTTGAAAGCACATGAAGTGGATAGGAATTAGAAGTTGAAGTTCTCAAATATTTATGAGCTCCATTCTGAATGATAAAAAGTGATTCATGAGTTAGGGAATGAGGGATAATGGAGAAATACAAAGCTCTCCCCTTTTATTTTGTGAATCTGTCCAAATATGAACTAAATACTGTGCTTTGGCATAATCATGCTTTTTAGGACTATCAGAATATGCTAATTTAAACAGACCAATGCAATAATTTACACAGCAGACCACTACATGATGCGGGCTGTATACAGTGTATCGTAGTTCACGAATACTTTGGCCCTGGTTTAAGACTCCATTAGCTATATGGATATTTTGGTTTCTGTTAAAAAAATTCCATTTCCTTGTTCATTTCCCTCCCCCCCGTCATCCCTTCTCCAAGTTCTGGCCTTTAGCCTCACGTCTCACAACACACCAGATAGTCTTACAGTGCGTCTCATTTCGACAGCACGGCCTAGCATGTGTTATTCCATACACAGTGTGTAGTACAAGGTGAGTTGTAATTCACACTTTGGACACATTGGCACCTAAGACAACAGAGACGTTTCTGCAGAATGTTTTTCTTTTAAGAAGCATGTTCAGGATTTTTGTCTCAGTAGCGAAACATACATGGCCGAGTCCTGAACAGAGAAATATATTCCTGGCCCCTGGCAAGGATATGCTTACTAGGGCCACTCAGAGGAATAACAAACAGCTTCATCCTGCCAGAGGATTACAGTAGGACCTCAGTACTAGAGACCAGGACCCCATGACTATCCAGAATGGGGAGCCAAGATAGCTATCGGAGGGGATATCGGAGGAATCACTTTCTATTCTATACCTGGGGCCCAGAAATTTGTAAAATATAGATAAAAGTTTTGCATCCTTGGTAAAAGTGGTATCTTAAACTATGACAATTAACTTCCAAGAGGAGGTGGAATTGGGATACATTCGCATTTTGTTATATGATGCATGAGAAATGCGATGCTTTGTGTCATACAAATGTCATCCCCCCATAAATAATCTCATATTTTTAGTAGATTTTCCCTTAAAGTGAGTATGAAATTATTTTAAGAATGGGGGGGAGGATTAATTGGATTTCCGCCTTTTTCTGGACACTTCACAGAGTTCAAATGTTACTATTTCTTTTTCTGTATTAAAGGTGAACAGAATTGTTGACAGTACAAGTTATTTCCACAAATAAACAATAAAAGAGGGCTTCAAATATATCCAGTGAAAGATCATGGCAGAGTGGGGGCAATATGAAATGACCTACAATAAATACAAATACCGCTTAAAAATTATTGATGTAACTTTCCTGCAAAGTTCCTCTGATTTGATCTCTCTGTCCTCAAGCACCTCAGCTGTTAAACTAATTGCGGCCTGAGTCTTCCCACTTCTTTTAATTCTTTCTACCTTGAAGCACTTTTCTATAGCTGGGACTCTGCCATGCCTGACCCTTTTATTAGGTCCACCACTTATGGATTCTGGGTTTCATTAACAGTTCAGTCTCTCTTTTCCTAAAACCAGCCCCTCTTTGTTCATTTCTCTTTAATTATTTTTACATTAACTTCTCCTGCCTCGGAACAAAAACCATTTAAAAAAAAAACCATTTCAGCCAGTGCGGGATCATAATCATTATAAAAAAAATAAAGGAAAAATATGCCATGATCCGAGGAGCACTTAGAACCTCGTAATAAAGGACCTTTGGTAAGTGATAACATTGGAGAGAAGGGGAAAGTAATACAGGGATTGAAAACAGAAGGATATTGAATTTACAATCCCATTTTTACTGTCTTTTGCTCTGACACAGGTCACAATTCTACACTGCTGATTTTAAATAAATTGAGTAATGCTGCTCTGTACCCTACTTATAATGTCTATATATCTCCTAGTGACTTATTCATGTAGGGGGTTGTTGGTGGTAGAAGGCTAGCAATTTTTGTCTACTTTTTTTAATGCTTTGAAAGTATACAGATGTACAAAAGGAATTCCCCCAAAATAAAAGTAAATAAACTGAGCTAAATCATCAGAATATACACATTATGGGCCTGATTCTTTCTCTCACTGACACCAGTGTACGTCCATTGGCTTCATCACAGTTATTCCTGATTCTCACAGTGCAATAGAAGAACCAGCTCCTATTAGCACTGATTGAAAAATGTCAATTGTTTTTCATGGCAGACTTTGGGAAATGTTTCTGTTTTGTTTTCCTAAAACTATCCTGCAATGTTTTGGGGGCGGAAGGGGGATGTTGTAAAGAAAACTGAACAAACCAAACAATAAAAATAGTCAAAATGTGTTTGGTTTTCGATGCTGTGAGTGGTTAAAAAGCGTGGATGTTCAGAACCCCCAAACTGAAAACTTCTACTAAAAATGGTTTGTTTTTTATAAGAATAAAGGCTAAATATTTGAACCAAAATAAACCTGTTTTGGTGAATACCTTTTGACCAAAAGTGAAACTTTTCAAGGTTTATGTAACTTTTAAGAACACTCATTCTCTGTCTAAGCCTGTCCTACATTTCCCACTATGCCTAAGGGCAAATGGCTACCTCTGCCCACACTCCCACTCATCCCATCCTCCACACCACCCCCGCTTCCCTCAACTTCTGCAATCTAGTCAGCAGGTTCCTCCCATTTGGAGATTTTGGGGAACAGCCAATAAGCTCCCTCTATTCCCATGCAACTGCATTAAGTATTTCATTGGTTAAAGCAGATTGAAAAAAAAAAGGGAGAACTCTTACAGCACTGGCAGAGTAGGAGAGAGCGCTGTTCGCGAAGCTGTTAAGAACAACCAGTCCATCCTGCCACCAATGCCGAGCTGTTCCCTACTAAGTGACTTATCCAATGGTCTAGCAATGCTTTAAATGCCTCTAGCAATGGGGCTTCCATCAGTTCCCATGGAAGATTATTCCACAGCCTAATACTGTCCAACTCACTGTCAAGACAGGTTTCAGAGTAGCAGCCGTGTTAGTCTGTATCCACAAAAAGAACAGGAGTACTTGTGGCACCTTAGAGACTAACAAATTTATTTCAGCATAAGCTTTCATGGGCTACCTCATCAGATGCTCAAATAAATTTGTTAGTCTCTAAGGTGCCACAAGTACTCCTGTTCTTTTTACTGTCAGGACAGTTTCTCTTATACTCAAACTACATTTTCAACCTCTTACCCTAGTTATGCCCTCAGCTACAGCAGGCATGCTTAGATAGTTAATTCTGCTCCTAGAGATAACCAGCTCTAGCTAATCTCTCTGAAACCTGCACTATATCTAGAACTTGAATGACAATTTAAGAGCTTCCACCTTAAATAATGCATCTTTCTTCATTGGTTTGGCAACCATTAGTGAATTCTTACCATATTCCTCCCCCAGTCATCCTAACTGTACATATATATACATGGCACCAGGTAAAAGTGGAAGATAAGAGGAGGGAAGCATAAGAACATAAGAAAGGCCGTACCGGGTCAGACCAAAGGTCCATCTAGCCCAGTATCTGTCTACCGACAGTGGCCAATGCCAGGTGCCCCAGAGGGAGTGAATCTAACAGGCAATGATCAAGTGATCTCTCCCCTGCCATCCATCTCCATCCTCTGATGAACCATTCTTACCCATTCTGGATAATAGCCATTTATGGACTTAGCCACCATGAATTTATCCAGTCCCCTTTTAAACATTGTTATAGTCCTAGCCTTCACAACCTCCTCAGGTAAGGAGTTCCAAAAGTTGACTGTGCGCTGCGTGAAGAAGAACTTCCTTTTATTTGTTTTAAACCTGCTGCCTATTAATTTCATTTGGTGACCCCTAGTTCTTGTATTATGGGAATAAGTAAATAACTTTTCCTTATCCACTTTCTCAACATCACTCATGATTTTATATACCTCTATCATGTCCCCCCTTAGTCTTCTCTTTTCCAAGCTGAAGAGTCCTAGCCTCTTTAATCTTTCCTCGTATGGGACCCTCTCTAAACCCCTAATCATTTTAGTTGCCCTTTTCTGAACCTTTTCTAGTGCTAGAATATCTTTTTTGAGGTGAGGAGACCACATCTGTACACAGTATTCGAGATGTGGGCGTACCATGGATTTATATAAGGGCAATAATATATTCTCAGTCTTATTCTCTATCCACTTTTTAATGATTCCTAACATCCTGTTTGCTTTTTTGACCGCCTCTGCACACTGCGTGGACATCTTCAGAGAACTATCCATGATGACGCCAAGATCTTTTTCCTGACTCGTTGTAGCTAAATTAGCCCCCATCATGTTGTATGTATAGTTGGGGTTATTTTTTCCAATGTGCATAACTTTACATTTATCCACATTAAATTTCATTTGCCATTTTGTTGCCCAATCACTTAGTTTTGTGAGATCTTTTTGAAGTTCTTCACAATCTGCTTTGGTCTTAACTATCTTGAGCAGTTTAGTATCATCTGCAAACTTTGCCACCTCACTGTTTACCCCTTTCTCCAGATCATTTATGAATAAATTGAATAGGATTGGTCCGAGGACTGACCCTTGGGGAACACCACTAGTTACCCCTCTCCATTCTGAAGCAGGGAGAAGCAAGGTATATTTGGTGGGGGGGTGGCTAGGGAGACTGGGATTTAGTGATGCCCTGGTTTCTGTTCAAATAGTTGAGGCAGCAAAAGACTGTAGCTGAAAGATGAATGGAGGGAGGGTCAAGAATCAGGAGTTTGTTGAGTTCTCATCCTAGCTGTGCTTCTTGGCCTGTCTGCCTCAGTTTCCCCATCTGTAGAAAGGGGATAGTATTTAACACACCTATTTTTCCCCATTAGGTCAAACTAAAAAAAAAAGTGTGTTGGGCTTGTTATTGGTTAGATCCAACCTGAGCGATATCTCAGACAAACCTTTTTATAGATCTTCCGGGCACTGTCCAAGCTAGTGTACCCAGGCTTTTAATGAATAGATGAGTGAGCTGAGAATTTGTCATTTGTAGGTTGGAAAGCTTTAGTTGCAGCAGCTTAGATCTTGGTATCAAATCTATTTATAGCGTGTAATTGTACTTGTGCCTATAACTTTTGACAGGCACATTATGTACATTGAAAAATAATGCCGCAGAAGGTTATCTTGGTGGTTAGTTTGTTATTATTATTTATATTGCAATAACACCTTTAAACCCCAACTGAGATCTGGTGCCCACTGGACAAGGCACTGTACAGAAATTAAGAGAGAGGCCCTCCCTTGATGAACTCATAATATAAACAGAGTCAATGGGAGTAGTAGTATCTTATTACTAATGGGAAACTGAGGCATGGAGAGATTAAGTGATTTGCTCAAGGACCCATAGCCTGTGTGGCAGTGAGGAATGAACTTACATTTCCTGAATCCCATTCCAGTGCATTAAGCACTGGAGAAGAACTTTCTTCTCTGTACAGTGCTTTAAACATGAAGAGCACTGTATAAATTCTGAGCATTAATACAGGCTGTAGCACATGTTCAATAGGTGATTTTAACCTTCCATTAGGAATTTAAAATGAAAGAAATTTACTCTTTCACATGTTGAATTGGTACTGTGCACTAGATTTGAGGACTTCAAATTTATATCCTTGTTGCAATTATATTTTTTCTCCTTACCCAGCGGTAGATACACTTTTATGTATAAGGCTGAGCATGTTTCTTAGGGTTACTTAAGAATGCTTGATTCCTTCCCATCATAGAATTATTGAGTCAGAACACTGGCTACAGCCTAAATGCACACAACACAAGTTATATGAGGCAGCGTCAAGGTGAGGGTTAAGTCTCACCTTTGGACTCCTCTGATCATGCTGCCACTCTCAGCACATAAGCTCTGGCCTGGCAATGTTAGAGCAGCCTTAGGGCTGCTCTTCATTTACACCCGATGGCAAAAGTCTCGGGGGACTGAAAATGCGTCAGAGGATCAGCATGGCATAAGGTCATCCTGGCCACACCCCATTTCTCCACCGTGTGAACAGCTGGGGCAGGTGAGTGGCATAAGAGTCTACACGCCTGTTCCCTATTACCAGAAGATCAGCCTTCCTGGGACAGTTTTCCCAACCAGATTATGTTGGGGTGGAGGATTTAGAAGCAAATAATACTGTCGTAAGTATCCGTGCATGTGAAATGGGCTACATCATACTTTAAAAAAAATACCAGGCTTCATTCTGTAATATACAGTAAGATCTGTTTATCCGTTTCCAAGCTGAAACCAAACATCAGCATACCTGCCCTCAGGTTCATTTTTATCTTGGATCACAACCTCAGCCCTCCCCCCCGTTATTCCCAGACAATTTTCAAAATTGCAACACATTCTTCTGTGTCACAACATATTTCTACTGTTTTTCCCCTGCTATGACGTGTATTTAATTGAGCTAAAACTTTGTTTCAACTAACATGCAATATTTGTAAGGACATGATCATTATTGTCCCAGGGCTACATTAGCTACTGAGATGCAACACCTGTTTTGTTGAAATGCAGGCATTCCTCAGGCAAGATTAGCCATGGTAACCAGCTTCAAAACTCACCCTACAGTTTGCTTATTTGAGACTACAAGGTAGATACAGATTGAGAAGTCTCTCCATGACATGGATAATTTTTTAAAATTTTGCCTTGTGAAATGTTCCTCATTATCATTTTTAATGTGACATAGAAGACAGCTTCCCATTTAAGTTGCCCGTTAGTCTGATTAATAACTTATTTTTATTTTACACTTGTGTTTTATGCTGCCTGCGAGGCAAATATTATCTGTGTTTTCTGACAAGAAGTAACACAATTTACAGAACATATTTTAGGCCCTGAGATCAGAGAAAAAAATTAGATTTATTAGACCCAAGGATTGTGGCTTTTTATGAAATATATAAAGAGGGCATGTTTAATTATGTTGTGTTTTCTATTGGTGCTTTGCCTGCAAAAATAACATGGATTACCATATTTTTCCTGTCACTGAAAGCTCTTTCAAATGGATTGATTAAATTTCTTAAGTACAGAATGGATTACATTGCAATTCCTTGCAAATAATTTCATAAAGGAAAGATATCGCTAGCCACCCAATTAAAGCAGGCAAGAGCAGAGTCTGACAGCTTAGGGCAGAGTCATGTCCATTTTTTAAAATAACAGAAAAGTCAAAATGCTTATTTAAAACCAAAGAATTATGCACGCAGAGACGGAGACTGACAGCTCAATATCAGACCCATTATGTATAATTTTAGCTTACAGAGCTACAATATCAGGGCCTGATCCTACTCCCATTGAAGTCAATGGCGAAAGCCTTGTTGACTCCAGTGCAGTAGGACTGGACTCTTAAAGTGATTGTCTGTGCTCTGTTGAATTTGTTTCTCTAATCCACATCACTGTTAATATTCATTGTAGCTTTTACTGAAAGCCATGGGTAGCCATTGGGAATTTAGCATAAGTACAGCAGCAGGAATAGTCTCTCTGTTTAATTAAAGAAACACTCCCAAAAGTATCTTTATGAAGAACTATAGTGTGCTAGCAACAATGCTGAGGGTCCCAGTCTTGCAGCCTTGACTCATGTGATTAGATCTACTGCTGTACCTGGGGCAATTCGAGATGGAGAGCTGCAGCAGCAACACCCAGAAGAGTAACATTTAGAGTTTTACATTAGTTTGTGAGTAAAGAATGAGTTGCGGTCACCTGCATATTATAGTTGTAATGATGTTATAAAATGTAATAAAGTTCTTGGAAGAGTTTCATTAGAGGCAGAGAGAAATCCTTAGGATTAGTTTGGCATGGCAAGCTTTTCAAGTGCAGGGAACAGAAGTGGTTGTCAAACACCATCTAGTGGCCTTGAAGAAAAGTGCAATCGTTCAGTCACAAAGATCAGGGGGTAGCCGTGTTAGTCTGTATCCACAAAAACAACAAGGAGTCCAGTGGCACCTTAAAGACTAACAGATTTATTTGGGCATAAGATTTCACGGGTAAATCTCAAAGTGAGGGGTTTTTTTTAACCCATGAAAGCATATGCCCAAATACATCTGTTAGTCTTTGAGGTGCCACCAGACTCCTTGTTGGTTTTGCAGTCACAAAGAAGCTCACTAGAGGCTGGCCTCCTAACTCTTACTATGGCACAAAGCCTGTCCCCAGAGTAGGGCCAGGCTGAGGGCTGCAGGGTTCTAGGGAGGAAAGAATCCTTCCCATAAGCTGGGAAGCTGCCACTACTGCCCCAGCATTGCAGCAACGGCCTGCTGCTGTGGGGCAGACACATAATGCCACTGGGACCCACGTAGTCATGGATCAAACCAGCTTCCAAATCCCCGCCCTTGTGGCTCCACACAGGGAGTCTCAATGACAGGATCTGCATGCATCCTGCTCTATCCCATGCGGTGGATGTGCCCTGGTTCTGCTGCATCTAGGGCCCTCCACGCCAAATGCGGGAGGATTCACCCATTTATTAATAAGTTGTTTGTTGGAGCTCGGAAACATGCATTTCTATGGATGCATCCATTGCCACCTGAACTGAGAATTGTTACAGAATCTCTCCCATAATTCATCCCCTCTGGACTAAGTAGCACTTAACGGTTTTACAACCACGATGATTGATACATTGGTAATGGGAAACTCTCTGATGAGGAGTCTATATGTCTGCAATAGCTGTGGGAATGGAAGCGTGGGGGCAGGGAACCATAATTTGTTTTCCAAACAATTTTTCCAAAAGTTAATTAAATCCAATAGCAATGGAGAAAGGGGCTGTTCATAAAATGTACATAAAGGGCCATGCAGTCCTTACTTGGACAAAAATTCCATTAAAAAGCCAAGAGAGCTTTGCCTTGATAAATGCTGAGGGCTTGATTCTGAGTGTCCTCAACTCCCAAACTTTGGAGGAGCTGCCTTCCCAGGTGTTTTGTGCTCTCCTTTCTCACTGATGTCCCACAAGGCTGGGTTCTTACCAAGGGTTCTATCCTATTGTGCCATCAGTCTGCAAGCAGCTCTCAGTGGAAAGCACTGCTTCAAAATGGACACCACCAAGAGAGGTCTGATTTGACTCCCACACTGATGAAATTCTGGAGCAATTCCCCTACATCGCTGGGGCCACACTAATGTAAAACTGGTGCGAGAGGAGAATCAGACCTGTCGAGCAGTGGTTCTCCCCAGTGCACACATATACAAGAGCCTAATCCTGTCAGCAATGGGAGCTGAAGAAGATGCAGCATCACAGAATGAAGCTCTATGCAGAAATGGTGAAGATTTATCATCAGTTCCTCTCATTTTCACTAAAAAACCTTTGAGAGAGGAGAAATGGGATGGAAATTCAATAGTAACCAATCATCTGATCTCTTTGCACATCAATTAAAGATTTTATTAAGCAGTAAATCTATAACGAGGCTCAAAAATCTGTCTATTACTGTGCATGCAAATCAACCTTTTAAGGGCCCAAACCTTCAGTCCCTGGGCATCCAAAACCTCCCATGTGAAGTCACTGGGAGCTGTGGGTATGCAAAGAGTAAAGGATTGGGCAATTGGGGTGAAGATTACCCCAGATAACATTGGAACAGTGGAAACGCCCCAGTGGATTAGAAGGACCATGGCACAGTGGGTAACCGATTGCTAAATAGGAGGGAGCTTTCTCTCCTGCATGCCATGCAGCTAGGCTCCACCCCAACTCCACATAGGCCACCAGAGAATTGAGTGTGGCGACATGGACTTCAGTGGAGGGCCACCGAGTCAAAGATTATACAATCAAGTGGTCACAATTCTCCTTAAGGGGGAATGCAGGGACTGGAGCCTGATTCCATCCTGGGAATAGGGCTGGAAGAGGAGCTGTAGAAAGGCTTGAGGTCTGGCCTGGAGCTGCCTATCGATTTGAGTCTGTCTCCCCCAACTCCTGCCCAGTTCAATCTACATTGCATCCCAAGATACTTCTCAACCCATTAGACCCCTGTGCCTCCTGAAATCTGTATAGTCCAACAGGAAAGCAGTAAGACTCATTCAAATAAATACACCTACTAAGCTGTCAGAATATATTTTGGATAACATTAACCTTTCTGAAACAGCCGCCATCAGCCAGAACGGTCCTACATCTCCATAAATCTCAAATGTATGTCCTGATCCCGCAGCTGGCTGGATCCACACAGACAGACCCCTGCACTTGTTCAGAGCCCCACTGAAAGGAATGGGGCTCCGTGTACCACCAGTTGCAGCATTCCATCAATAATTCATAATGAAGTCAAGTCTCAGCAATGTTAAGGCTGAAAGGCAATCTGGCCAAAATGAATTCAGTCATTGAACTCCACTCACATGTAGTGCTCTTGTGCCAAAATACTGCGTCCATAATAAGGGGAAATATTCTCCTTTCAATAGGAATGTGTAACTCTTGTTGACGTGAATAGAAGTTATGCATGTGGATTCATAGGAGAATAAGCCCTATGTACTGTAGCATCAACTACGTTAGCCACCTATGCTGCCTGTGTATAATACTGAAGGGAAAATAACTGTGGAAGTTCAGCTGTAACTTTGATATTTAAATTTAAGGTTAAAGTTCAACATTTAGCCTGCCTTGTCATACCTGGGCATTGATTTTTCTGGATATGTATCACAACCACAGAATCATTTACTTTTCTTTTTTCTTTTTGTCAAGGAACAGAATGGTTTCTTTTCCAAACAAATTAGATGGCAGTTTTGAGGCAAAATCTTCTGAGATTTTTGTATTTAAAAGTAACATTGCATTTTAATTTTAAATAAAGCCACTCCTGCAATCTTCATACATGCCCATAACTTCCATTGAGTACAGTGGCCCAAACGAAACAGAATTTGGCTCAGTGTTTCATTTCCATAGCAAAAAGAGATTCTATAAACATGCAAACTAGCCTTCTGTCAGGTAAACCTAAATCACTTATGCAGTCATGATCCTTTGTAGGAGCTCAGATACCATCATGATGGGTGCAATATAGCAACAATATAATGTAACCCCTGTAGATTACATTAAATTCAGTTGTTGCAAGTGCAGAATTCCCAGTGAGTGGGTGTTTTGCATTCAGGAGTATTGCAGGATGAGACTAGTAGGCCTTGGTCCTGCCCTCAATTGCTAAGTTGATAATTACTGCATAGCTTGTAAATGGAGTCATGGAATATGGCTGATTTGGCCAACTCCTCATCCAGTGAGGACAGGATCAGACCCTATAGTAGCAAGATGAGCAGTGCATCCGGCTTACTGTATCTAAAGATAAAGCTTGAACCTACAGAGGAGAAGCAGAAAGATTTCCAACCAGGTTGTGTAGAACTACACATCTCTTCAATAAAGAAACAGATCTTCCTCTTCAAATCATCATTATTCAAATTAAAAGCAGGAAAAAAAAACCATCTACATGCAAACAAAAAGTGTTATGGGAAAGATTTAATTTGCACCTTTGTCTTTAATTCCATGCAGTACTGTGGTTTGGAATCTCTAAAAGGCACATCAAGTGGCATCTCTCAGGCTGCAAATCTAGTGCTAATTAAAACTGCATTAACCCTAATGGATTGGAAAGAGGGAATCTAATTTAGAAAACTTCTGTTTACACAAGGCAGGCTAGAACAACAAACTACCCCATGCTTCATCCTGCACCCTCCACACACTCACTCTCTCTTTCTCCTCTCACACACACCCCTAAATGTATGATTTACTAGATCACCTTTATAGGGGAAGCTTATAGGGGGATGAACTTCTTTCCCAGTGCTACTGATATAGTCACTGTAAGTTGGGTAGCTTCAAAATCCCTGTATTGTTGCACTCAATAATCACATGCGCTTGTGCTCATCAGTGTCACAGGTGCCACTAATAATTCACCTAATTACTTCATTATTTTTTGCCACTCCACAGACCAGTTTGTACTTACTGTACAGTATGTAGTTATTACTACCACTTATGGGGATGATTTCAACTATTCCATAAATTCTCTCTTGGTTAGGACAAGTATTGTCTTGTTTTCCTTGATTTCCCAAGTGGCCATGATAGATGCATCAATGCAGAATCTAATTAATGACAGTAGCTCCTAGAAGCGTGAGTAATAAATGATCAGTTATTTTGGAAAATCAATAAAAAGACTTGCTTTTTTTAAAATGCCGGGTTTTATTTTTCCTTAGACCCTAATATAGCCCCCGTCCTCCTCAATATGGGGAAAAAAAATCCTGTCTGAGTGAGCTTCACAAGCACTGCACCCATACTAGAAATCAGCAGAACCTGGCCTCACGTCATTATGGGGGAAGCTGAACTGTAAGTAGCCCCCTGAGGCTTGTTGTCCTAATGAATACCAGGCCACAAATTAATGAAGTAGGTTTTGGAAAAACATTGTGATTTTTAGCCACTCAAGCATCAGTAAATCTGCTAGAAGTCAAGACAGCTGTTTATAGTTTGTTAAGATGTTGACTGTTTACAAATTAGATTTTCCCTTTGAAAAACAGAGCACCTATCAGCTTGTTATTGTCACGCATCATAAGCCCAGGCACTTCCTCTGCTGAAGGAGAGATGCTAACGTTCGGGGGTCTAGTTGTTAGGAAGCGCAGGTTTAGTTTTATCCTGCAGCATCAGAAGTAAAAACCTGGGTTTCCCACAACTGCCCCATTTCAAATGGTCTTTGCTCGTCTTGCCCTAGATTTTCATTGACAGGTAAAATGTCATTCTCTAGTCATTCAAACTTACCGAGAATTGAAAATATTTAACAACTGTTTTTTCCTTTTTACTTGCATTTTTGGGCACAAAAGGTATTTTGGCTGCACAACATCTCACACCTCAATTAAGAGCTTTGTCTGCAAGAGAAAGAAATACACACAAACCCACTTTTTAATGAGAATTCCCCTCTTCCCCCCGGTGACAGCTGTAAAGCACACAAATTGCCTGGACTTAGAAGCCAAGGCCCAGGCCTAAAGCACTAGGCAGCTTCCTGTGTCTTCCTGTTTTGGAAATGAACTGCGATTTGTTTTCATTGACCCATAGCGTCACTTGCAGAATCTAGAGTTACCTTAATGGACCAAAACATATGAGAGAGATAAAATTTCTTTTTAAACCACTTCAACATCATCATCTTCTCATCCCATTCTTACTCCAGCATCACAGTAATGGGAAGGAGTGACACTAGTAGGCTGTTTATCCCCAGGGGAGCAATGCCAGAGCAGACCACGATCCAGTGACTGCTGCGCTGTTGCATTCAGTGATTGATCAAGATCCTTCTTTGAGAACTTCTCCACCCCCACAGCTTCTCAGTGAGCATCCTTCCCTTGCCAGTCATGATTTGGAGTCTGGTTCAATCACAATTAGGATTCCTGACTCTGTTAAGGGCACTATCAATCAAATTGTGATCCACCAGCAGTACTAATTTCCTGATTGCAAATAACGGTGTTGCATAATCTCCATGTGCCATTCTGACATGCCATTTAACAAGGACTGCACTTAAAAAAATAAATCAGATGGTGCTGATGTGTATCCCTCTACGTAGCGCTTCTAAACACAAGAAAGAGAACACTGATTGAACAGGCAACACCTAGATACTGAGTAGGCTTTTGGTTAAGCCAGCTGTGAACGAACAGGCCTCTCGGGGTATGTCCACACTGCAGCTGGGAGCAAGCCTCCTAGCATGATAAAAACAGCAGCGTGGACAGTGCAACAGAAGTTGAGGCTAGAAACCTGAATCCGGACCAGCTCATTCCCCAAGGTCCAAGCTCTGGAGGCTAGCCCAAGCCACTGCTCATGCTGTGACAGCAACATTGCTATTTGTAGTGTGCTCGCTTGAGAATGCCTAGTGCTATCTGTCTACCCAGGCAGGGAGGCATGCTACCAACTGCAATGCAGGCATACCCTTGCAAGTAGTGTCTGACAGAGAGGAGGAGGATCTTTTCATTACAGCATTGCACTAAAGACACAGGGGGCTGGGGTTAAATTCTTGGCTCTGCAGACCGTGGGCAAGTCATCTAGCCTCTCTGTGCCTCAGGTTTAACCTGGGGATAATACTTCCTTTCTCTCAGTCTATTTAGATTGTGAACTCTTCAGGGCAGGGACCAGATGCACAGCATCTGGTATAAAGGGGCTCTAATCTCAGCTATGGCTTCTAGATGCTACTGGGGATGGCAGCTGTTGGTTTCAAAAGACAATGGTGTATGCACCAAAATGGTTCCGTTCCTGTGTGCTGTGCTGCAGCATCACGAGTGGCTAAAAAGTCCCATTCGTGAGTGACACAATCCTTGCCAAAGGGAATGCAGGCGTAAAGAGCAGGACCAGAAGACGAAGCTGGTGTGTTACTAGTACTTGAGGCCTGCATTGTTTTCCACCTTTATTCTCTTTGCTTTCCTCTCTCTCAGCCACCTTGACTCCCTGGTGCAGCACAGCCCTCTAGTGTAGCCTGTTGCTAGCTGCATCTTCCCAGCTTACAGTGTCCACGTTGAAAGTTTTCAAGTCCCTCTTGCAAATCTCCTTTAATCTTGGCCTGGGAGCATCCACAAGTTCTCCATACTGGAGATCCTTTGGAATGCATCTATTGTCCATCCAGTGTACATGACCAAGCCAACTGAGACAGCTGTTTTGAGAACGGTGATTAGACTGAAATACTTGAGAGAGCAAAATTACCCAGTGTCAGGAACTTTGACATTTAGAAGACAGGGTCTGAAAGGTGTTTAGTCTTCTCTCATACCTGCTGTAGGTGGTCCAGGACTCACCATCATACAGTAGCATTCTCAAAATGCAACATCTGGTAGACTCATATTTTGGTGTTCAATGGATGTTTCCTGTTATCCCACACATGCTTGGTCAGTTGGCCGAATGTGGTGGCTGCCTTTCTGATGCGAGAATTAAGTTAGTCATCCAGAGATATCCAATACAGTTGACTCTTGCTAGCAAAACTTGTGCACTACTTCTAGCGTGGTCCCAACTGTTAAAACTTCTGGGCCATTCAACTCACCTTGTGCCATAATCGTTGTCTTCTTTAGACTGGTGGTTAGTGCAAATTCATCACAAGCTAGAGCAAAGCTATTGCAAAGTTGCTGGAGTTCTTCTTTGTTATGTGTGATATGCACGGCATCGTAGGTGACTTTTTCTTATCAGCCAGTGTTTGAGTTTGCTTTTTGCTCTTAGATATGCAATGTTGAAGAGTTTCCATCTTATCTCCTATGGCGATTACACCCTGGTTGCTAGATAAGAAAGCATGACGGAGCAACAGAGGGAAACACATACCAGAGAGTGTTGGTGCCAAAACACATCCCTATTTGACACCACAGTGGATTTCTTATTGGACTGTAGCCATCACAGAAGTATCGAATCAGACTGGGGAGCAACCAATTATTTCTCGCAATTGAAAAAGGCCCTTTCGCCTGGCCACATCAAAAACTTTTGTAAGATCCATGAAGGCTATGTAGAGAAGAGTTCCTTGTTCTTAACACTTCTCTGGCAGTTGTCGTATGCAAAGACCATATCAATACTTGATCTACCAACCCAGAAGCTCCATTGACACTCTGGTTATACATGTTCGGCAAGAATGTGCAAGTCTTTTGTGTGAATATCTTGCCAGCAACCCTCAGGAGAGAGATTCTTTTGTGTTTGTTGCAGTCATTCAGATCTTTTGTTTGTATGCAACATTATGACATTGGCATCCTTCATGTCTTGTGGTATCCCCTCCTTCCCTCCAGCAGGCAAGAAAGACATTGTGCAGATGTTTAAGCCCAACCTGTCTTCCTGATTTTAGTAATTCATTTGGAATTCCATCTTTTCCTGTGCCCTTTCCTGGTGTTAAGGAAGTGATTGCCTTTACAAGATGGTTCTATATCGAGCTCTTGAATAGCCTGGAGGCTTGAGATCACACTGCTTCAGAAACAGTGATTTCATGTGGCTAGAGTTCGTGATAGTGTTCCACCCAGCACTGCATCTGTTTGCTTCAGTCAGTGATGATGTCTCCATTAAGAGATTTGAGTGAGGTAGTCTTCTCGGCTGAAGAACCAGTGCCTGTCTTGATTCCATCGTACATACCTCTTAACCCTCCATTCTCAAAGGATGTTTGTATCTTCTCACACAGATTGAGCCAGTATGGTAGAGCATATTGCCTTGCTATTAATTGCAATGCACTCTTGGCCAATCTGAGGTTAACCCATATCTCAGGAGAAGGATTCATGTTGTGGTGGAGATAAGCCATGCATTGTGCTTCAGTAACTGGAAGCATTTCTTCAGAGTATGCTGCAAACCAGACTCTCTTTTGCAGTCTTTTTATCAAAAGCGAAGGTTGCAGCTATATGGATATTCATTCTGAGGGTATTCCATAGCATCCAGAGATGCTATCATAATACTACTGCTACTAATAATTATTAATAGATCAACATGTGTTACACAGAGTTAGAAAAAGAATTAATTTCATCCTTTTGTAACTCAAAGTAATAACAGGTCTAATTCTGCTCCATACACTGGCCCCCTGACTTAGATTTTAAGTCCTCAGAACAGGAACCATGAATGTAATTCTCCACTGTGTCTCAGCTGTGCTTGGATGTATTGGAGACTGGCAGCTGCCTGGAGCCAGTTGCAGCTGCCTGACTGTGATTACATACAGATCTCAGCTTTCAGTTGCAAAAAATACGTTTTTAGCCCTTGTGGTTTTGAAAAGATTGAAAATATGACCCAAGTTCTGCCTCTGGGACCACAGCTAGACACTGTAGATCCCCAGTTTGTTGCTGCTGCTTGGACAGTGCACAGGGACACTCCACTCAATTCCATTGGTGAGCTCTCAGCTGGTGTGGGTGGGGCATGGCTGCCCTGGCCCAGCCACTGCTGCTTCTGTTTTTCAGGTTTGCAGGAGCTTAAGGGCAGATTTTCAAAGGTATTTAGGCTGTAAAGATGCAGCTAAGTGCCTAGTGTAATTTACAAAAGCACCTAAGCAGGTTAGATGCCTAACTCCCATCGAAATTAGATATGGCCCAGGAAGATCAAGAAGCCACTACAGGTTAGTAGTTACAGGCTGAGGGAAGCCCAAAATATGCAACTTTGAAGCCAGACCTTAAACGACTTTAAAGCATTCCATGAGTCATTAAAATCTTTACAGCCACACACTCAAAAACAAAACAAAAAGCAAAACGATATTAATGTGTTTTAAATGACATGTAATAGTTGGGAGTTCTTAATATTACTGCTAACCACTTATATAGCATTTTATCTTCTCAAAGGACCATACAAAAATTAACTAAATTAATTATTCCATACATCATAATCTTCCTAGTCAAAATGCACCGTCTTCCTGGTCAAAACATGCTGCACCGACATTCAAGGCATAAAAGGAATCTACGCTGCTTTGTGCTAAAATTCCACAGGGTGAGAGAAGCACTTTTTACACCACAAAGTTTTGTGGCAGTTCTGGATCCACCTACATGCAGGTTCTTTCTTACCCTGCCTGGTGAATTCCACTGAATGAAGAGAAGGATCTCCCTTCTTGAAGTACAGGTGTAATTTTAAGGTTCTAGAGACAGATAAACTGTGAAATGTTCATTATTATTACTACCACTGGCATATTTAAACCTACTACTCTCAGTGACTCTCTTATTGAAAAGCTGCATTGTGTATGACACGAGCTAGAAAGGAGCTAGTTTGGTGGAGTGTAAAAAATGGGAAAATCTATCTCGCATCAGCCTTTATGTTAGAGATAGGCCAGGGCTTTGTTTTATGGAAACGTGTCGATCAAATTCGCAGAACAAAAACAAAGAGTGTTTGCATCCAGATTCCATTTGACCTAAACCATTAAAATCCAGAGAGACAAGGTGGGTGAGGTAATATCTGTTATTGGAGCAAGCTTTTGAGCCACACAGACCTGAAGACCTGTGTGAGGGGCTCTAAAGCTTGTCTCTCTCACCAACTGAAGCTGGTCCAATAAAAAAATATTACCTCACCCACCTTATGTCTCTGATATCCTGATACCGACACAGCTACAACTACACGGCACACATTCAAATGCAGACATTCAGGTAACAACTCCCAGTTTTTGGCCATGTCTCCTTAATATCACTTTAATACTCACAGCACTGCCAAGCCCCAGCATTCAAAAATCGAGACGGCCTTTCCGCCCCCCCCAAAGTCATAAAATTAGTTTAAAAACCATGAGATTAAAAATAAAATGTAGAGGTTTTTTATTTGCTTCCTGGTTTCTAAACCATTAGGTTCATATTTTCAAGCTTTTCTCCACAAACCATGAATGTTGGAAACTTTTTTTTGTTTAAATTAAAGCTGAGAATCTCACCTCATAACGTGATTCTAGGAGCTGTGGCTTTAAGAAAAACCCCGAAATCACGAGACTTGGCAATACTGTGAAGAAAGGCACTCAATCAAGACACTTGGGCTGGTATTTTCAAAGGAGGAGCCTAAGGGAATTTGTTGTTCAATTGTTCTGATTGTCAAGCCAACATTAAAGAAGAATGAACATTTATACTTACAGTAATACTTGCATTAGGTTGCATTTACAATCAGTGTTGCAAATGAAACAACTTTCCAGCATGGGCCCACCACGAACACCAAACGCAAAATAGAATCTTCACTTTATATTTGTTTCATAGCTAACGCATGGTGAAAAGTGCCCTTAACTCCATAAGCTGTGCCAGGATGTCGTGCTTTTTTAACACTACCTTTCTTTTAAGCAACTTTTTTAAAAACAGTTCTCAGTACAACATTACTTTGTTACCTCACTTTCTTGGCTGCTTTACTGGGAGAGTCAAGCTTTCCGGTGAAATTGATGGTGTTTACAAATATTTACATGACTCATGTTAAGAGTAAAAGATTCCAAAAGTGGCCAGTGATTTGGGGTGTCTCAAACTGTGCATCCAAAGATTAAGGCATTCAGTGTCTGGCTACATCTGAAACATTGCCTTAGCATGTAGTGATGATGCAGTGGGAAATATTCATTGTGTTTGCTAGAAGGCCTCCAGGCATCCAAAACACCACTTGAGTGTGCCTTCTGGGAAAGGAGGAGTTAATTAAGTTACCTTATATTTAGTATTAATCTTTTTCCAGGCTTGTCAGGTAGCAAACAACAAGCTTAGACTTGACTCTGAGCATCAGGTCTGTCCTCATATAGTCTTGTGGGTAGTCTAATGTAACATTAATTGAATTGACATCTCTGTTGAGATCAATTACGAATGCAGTACCCATGTTATTTCAACAGTTGACAGTTTGTGCAACTGTCGTCAGACTCTGATTATCGAGATACAGGCATGGAAGTGAGCTGGGATCGACATTCATAAAGCATTATTTTGGAGTACAGGGGCATATGGGAGGTTCTCTTACTTTGCTGCAGCAACAGTTACAGCTTTGCAGTTAGAAAACTGTGAGACATTCATATCCAATCTTGAACCCACTCTAATTTTGCCTGTGTTTGCGAGCATCCATGAACATTGGTAGATGGAGGAAGTTTCCACAGCAAGAAAAACCCTCTAAACATTTTCCACTAGCTAACTGGACTCTTTCCTTCCAGAAAAGTTAAAGAACTTCCTTCTAGAGAAACCCAGAGCTTATGGGGACTGGAAGGTATCTGGGCAGCTTGCAATAGGAAAAAGTCTCTTATAGGGAAATGGATGTTGAGGGAGGGAATCTGTCCAAGGGAAGTGAAATTTCAGAGCTTGTTGGGAAATGTTTTTGTACCTCTGAGAAATGAAAGTTTTTGATTTTATAAAAGTTTTTCTTCAAAAATATTTAGGCTTTTGTCAAAAAAAAAGTCTGAACACTGAAATTTTTTATCCAAAAACCTGAACAATTTTCAGGGTTTCTCCCCCCCCCCCCCCCAAAAAAAAACTATGAAAAGTGTCATCCAAATTGGACATTTCCTGTGGAAATTTCAAGTTTTGATGAAAATGCCATTTTTCCTTATAAAAACTTTTGAAGGAAAAAGGTTGAACAACTCTAGCATTGCTTCGTTCCACCCTTTGCTGTTTGATCTTATAGCCCTGTACATGGGAACGTCTCCCCTTGCTGGCTGAAGTAGGAGCTGTCCTGGGACCAGCGTGGCTGATTTACAAGGAGCTGCGCTCCACTTTACCCAGAACCAGAAAAGCCCACTTGCAGTCCCAGCATGGCAGAGGCAGGGTTGTGAAGCTTTTCCAGCCCTCACCACCAGCTCCCAGCTGTGAAACCTTACTCATGTGAGAAGTCCTATTCACTTGGGTGGAGCTAGTCAGTTTGTAAGTTAGTACTCACCGCTTGAGTAAGAGTTACACAATTAGGTCTCAGTCTAGACTTAGACTTTTTCCCAAGTGGTTTCACCCCCCTGATATATTTTGTTGCTTCCCCTTTTGTAACCAAGCAGAAAACCACCTCCCCTAAAGGATATGCAACCCAAAAAAGTAGCAGCATGAAACAAAACAAGTAGCATGACGAAACAGGCACATTTATTAAATTAGTTCCTTGTGTAGCCGTCTCCTCTCTTGTGCCGGACCCATGCATTCTAAATCAAATCCATTATACTAACTACAGTCCCATACCATGCAGGGTATATCTAAAGGACTATACAGGTGTTCAGTGGAATTCCCTGAGTTCAGGTATGAAAGGGGCTTTGATTCTATGCAGCCATTTACTCTGGGATGTAGTAGTGATATAGAACTTCTAAACACAAAGACCCTCTCAAGACAGTCTGCCGCCTGAGGCAAAACTTCAGTTGGCCAACCCCTCCTCATCTATGTCGCACCACAGACTGGCCTACGGGGCTATGAATGGCAGAGGGTTCAAACTTCCCCACCTAAACCCGGTTGCAGGATCTACGAGGGGAAGTTAGTGCCCTACACGTTAGAGCTCTCAGCAGTTCACACTCCCATAGACTGGTCTGCGATGCCATGTAGACAATGCTTTTCCCAGAAATCTGCTGCCCTAGGCAGCTGTCTGGTTTGCCTATAGCTAGAGCGGCCTCTGTCTAAGCATTGGGAACTGCTCTTTACTAAGGTCTGGTCTATGCACAGCTTTTTGTACTGATTTAACATTTTCGTTGGGGGATGTAATTTTATATTGATACAGTTAAAGTGAGAGAACCCATAGCATGGACACAGGTAAATATCAGTATCAAGGGGCAAAAATGATACCACTATACACACACATAAAAGTGCCTTTGTACTGATATAACTGCTTCCACACTAGGGGGTTGTATCACATTAAATAGATTGGTTTAGAAACCAGTCTAGTTAAAGTCTGTAAAGACAAGCCCTTGCAGTGTGATTGTAAGGAAACCCTGACAAGCTTTTGAAGTTACATCTTCTTTAAAACCCCAGGAGAAAAATCTCACAGAAACACCACAGGCGAAGTCACTGGAATAGGTTTAGACACGGCATTTGATGAACGATCCCCTGAATTGGCCCGTTCACAGGAAAAACTCAGAGCCTGATCTCCAAAGAGCCTGCTCACGTTGCTAGCCCTGGGAATTGGAGAAACCCCGCCTCCACAAGCAGAGAGCAGCTGGCAGTGGCCCTTGTGAGTAAATCACTGTCAAATTGCTACAGCGGATGTTGCAGCAATCAAGACTGCCAATAAGTAAATAATTGTGGGTGAACACCTGGTTTTCATACTGCCTAACATACCTGCCATGGGCACTTTAGACACAGGCACTCATGTAGAAAGCAGAGCAAATATTTATTTTGAAATCACTACAGGAATCGTGAAAATATCTGGATTTTTCTCACAGGAGCTGGGAAACCTGAATGCAACTATTTATTGTATGAAATAAAATGCCTTTACACACGAGAGAATGGAAGAGAGGCAGGTGGTCCCATAAGGCAGGAATCCACAAAGCCTCATTTCTGATAATTAGTTTGAGACTGAAATATAATGATCCCTTTTAGTCAGTCAACTGTAGCTGTCATGGTCTGTGTGTGTGTGAAGGATAAGCCACTATCCTCCATACCTCTGTAATGTCTCATTTCAAGGGACATCACTCATTTTGGATCCAGTTACCCAAATTCTCACTTTAATTGCTGTCAGCTACATTCATCAGAAATGCAGTACTGTGGAACTGAGGTTATGGAAAATGTTTATTATTATTATTATTGGTGATATATTACAGCAGTGCCTGGAAGCGCCAACAAGATCAAACCTCCATCGTGCTAGGCACTGTATAAACACATAGTTAGAGTCAATCCCTGACCCAAACAGCATCCAATTTAAGTAGACCAGACTGCCGAAGGGTGGGGGGGCAGGAAGTATTGCGGTCACCGTTTTACTCATGCAAAATCGAGGCACAGAGATTGTGACTTCCCCAAGTTCACGCAGAAAGTTAGTGGCTGAAGTCAGAATGGAACCCAAGGCTCGCGAGTCCCAATCTATGCCTTAACCACAAGGACATCTTTTGCTGAAAAGAGATGACTCTCACATCATGCTAAGTTTCTTGCATGCACCGTGTTTTGGGGTCCCACCATTTTGAATGTTTATCACATAGTGCAATGCCTTCACTTGGGCCCCAGCAGGTTGAGGGCTTTGACTCTCTCTGCCATAAATTCAATATTAACTTGATCTTTTTCACATTTAGTTTATTTTCAACCTGTTAATTATTCAAAATGCAACACACGGAAACAATGGGCGAGTGATCTATATAATAAGATTCCAGGATTGTCACTCTGTGGGTCACTCTCAAGCCTCACATTTCTATTGATCCAGTGAACTGCGATGGAAACAGAAATGAACATAGCCAAGAGCTCTTTTGTTTAGAATATCACCAGGTTCACTCACGACTGAGATTCAAAATCTTTTACCATCAAATTATTAAGTTCTTAGCCATTGTTGGCTTTTTTACACAAATGACTTCATGAATGACATCGTCCCTTGCAATTGCACAAGATTTTAAGCTTCTAGTTGATTTTTAAACTAACTGAACAGCCAGTGTTTCTGCTATTAAACTATATAAATAAAGAAACTCAACTCCCTTCCAAAAGATAACAGCAAGTTTGGTGCTCCTCCTATCAGCAGTGAGAAGGGGTAGTTTTGCCTCTTTTGGATTTGAACTTTTGGATATAGCAAGTCAAGATATTTCAGAGGTAATTCTTATATCATTAAGCCATCCCTTCCAGCATCATAAGTAAATCAAGCACTCCCTTTATGGATAGATACAATTATCTTATTAAATATACTGCTGTCCATCATGTCTTGTATAATATTTACAGTAATTACTGTAGCATATTTTAGTAAGACCTTGAGGTCTTGACAGCACTTTATTTCCCCGGGATAAAGTCCTATCAATTTTAGGGTCCTGTTTCTTTGACCCCACACTCCAGATTCCTTACATATTACATGCTTGGACCCTGTGCAAAGCTTCTGTTGCCATAATACAGAGGGAGGCCTGCTCTGTAGCCCATCACCCAGATACTTAGCTGGTGTAAACTGGTATCACCTAAATACATTCAATGAAGGAATGCCGATTTACTCCACCAAAAACCCTAGCCCCTTATGTATAGTACCTTATATGTCTCTGGATAAGCAAACTTGGGTTGAGGCATCGAAACCAAAGTAATCCCAGAAGGTCTCAGACCATACTCAGGAAAGCCATAACTCATCTCTTATCTAAATGGCTGCTTTCATTCTGAAGTAATTAATAGGCCAATTTGGGGGAGGGCATCTTGGAGAGGGATCATTTGGGTTATGGATAAATGAGGGAGTATAGATGCCAGTGTGGTCAGTTGCTAAACTTTCACAAGTAGAACGTTAGGCTACAGACATAAGACAAAAACTCAACCAGTTAAAGTATATATCTTTCTACATTTATGTGATCAATGGTTGCTCTTTGTAAATGACCCCAATAAAAATCAGACTTAGTTTTTGCTGTATCTTCTTTTGAATACTTATAAACAGAGCATTTTGCAATTCTTTGAATTAGATCTGTGATTTATGAATGGCATATATAATAATTAGACTGTGAAGATATACAGTTAATCCATTTAAAGGTGTAAAGAAGTCCATTTAATGAACATTATAGTCACATTAGACTTGGAAACATCTAACTCTTTTGTTGAATAAAAAGAAGTTCAATGAGATTAACTTCTCTTAGTTGGTTTTAAAGAATAATCAAACATGTCCTACTCTGATAGTGTACTATTCCTTAGTGCATGGATTCTGCATACCAATGTCTTCAATGCAGAAGAGTAAGAATAAGACTGGGAGACATTATATTTCAGTTAAATAATTACAAATTAAAGAGGATCACTTCTACTTTCTATACTTACTATAACATGATAAGAAGCTGAACTCCTTGAACTTGTAATTATATAACAGAAATGTTAATCTTCTGGTTCGGTATTCAGTTCTACTGCATTAAATGTATTCTTACAATTATCAAGTTTACTACATGGCACATAGACATTTCTACTGGGAAACCTATTATTTGATCATATCAGTTTTTGACCATAAATACCGTAATGGAATTCTGTTTTCAAATCTCAGACTGCCACAAATGACTAATGAGGCTATTTAATATACGTATATGACTTGAGAACCTGAAAAACACTGGTATAATTACTGATTTTCAATTTGTAACACTAAGCTTCCAATTATTTTTTACAGCTTTGTGCAATTTTTAAAAAAAGGTTTAAAATAGAGCATGTATACATTCAAAATATTAAGTAACTTGCAATATTTAAAATTAAATTTCTTTATATGTCCTTTAAGCAGCTGTTCCTCTTAGTAGAAACTCATTTAGGTTGAAGAGTTACTGACCAAAGTTATCTTCTTTTCACAGCATAGCATAGCATAGCATAATGTGTACTATTGGCTTTAATAGCTCCAAAGTACAATTTATATCCTTGTCCATTTAAAATATATAAAACTAAGAGTTAAAAAAAGAAAAAATAATTGTCCATCCTCCAGTGTAATAATGTAAAAAGCAGTCATCTTTCTAACATGCTGCCCCACAACATTTTAATAAAGATGTATTCATTTTTAAATTGTAAATAACTAATACCATTGATACATATTCTTCATTTTTGGAATGCAGGCAGTGACACTTCTGCTCTGTGGTCTGTGATAGAAGCCACTGTTCACGTAAAATGTGTCAAACTAGATCCTTTTGTAGTTTGCAAAGCAAAGTTGAGAAGATCAAGAGACAGCATAATCCTGGCTAATGTTGTGTGACACTGCACATTATATGTAATGTAAACTGAATATTAGGAGTACAACTCTACTTATACTTGTGCTCTTTCAGTAGAGTGAAAAAATTCATTCCGAGGATGTAAATCTAGATGCTCTGCCCTGTAGAGGTGAAATATTGCACCAAATGAATCTCCGGGTTCTGTTTACTAAGCGTGTTGAACTTTGTAAATCATTGCCTAAAAATAGGCATTTTACACACATCTCAGTCTGCTGTGTACTGGAATCTCACAGCTCCCATCATTATCCATGGAGCTGCAGATTCACTACTCAAAAGTGTCACAGTCCCGTTGGCGAATCAGAGCCAGGAACATGTCAAAACCAAGATTTTACTTACCAAAGGTGTTGCTTCCAGTTTAATTAGCTAGACACTTAACCACATGCCTCCGTATACTGAAACGACAAAGCATAGAGGCATGAGAGGGGAGTGGGTCTCACTGAATATAGGACTGGAAGCCAGGAATTCCCAAGTACTAGTCCTTGTTCTGACATTCCCTGGATGTTAGTCAGCCTTGGGAGGAACCTACTGCAAATATAAAGATATCTGGAGATGCACAACAGAACTCTCATTTTAGGGGACAGGACTGGGTGGCTGTGAAATGCCTAAATACGCATTACAAGAACCCACAAGGCACAGGGATTGGGCCGTGAACCTTCAGTTCACCAATAGGCACAAAAGCTATTTTCTGCTGGATAAGACTCACCCAGGTATCCATTTTATACATTCTTAGCAAATGCATGTTCTTCTCAAGTATCAAATCCAACATTTGAGACTCACTGGAGCAAATCACTGATAAGGATAAATTCAACTTTAATTGCCCTGTGGGGGAAAATGCTTTTCTTTAAATATATTGCCCGTCTTAAAGTCATTGGATACACATATGCATGCACACAGTCTAAAGCCCCAGTCAGGCAAGCTGGTCCTGCACTTATAGGACACCCCACTGAGCTTTATTGGGCTCCTTGTGGCTACCTGATTTGCAGTTTTGCTAATGCAAAACATTTAAAAAATCATGAGATTGTCTTAAGCTTGAGATTTTTAAAGCATAATACTTTTGAGTTTCTTTTTATTTGCCTTTAGCTTTTAAGGGTCACATTTTGAAGCTTTCACCACAATCATGGGGGCTAGAAAGTTACATAGTCGCATGGTTCCAGGAGCTGAAGCTTTAAGGAAAAACACCAAATATTATGAGACTCACGATAATGTTATGGGAGTTGGCAACCCTGGCTCTGCCCACATGGATCTTATTGCAAGACTGGGCCTAAGACCCTAATCCGGAAAACTCTCCCAAGCACAGTGCTTACTGCAAAGAGTAGTCTCGTTGTCTTTAATAGAACTAGTGATGGTACTGAGCACTCTGCTTGCAGGATCAGGCTGTGAGTGTGGCTAGATAAAGATAGCTTTAGGGACTTGGTAACAGTGGTACTAGTTAAAATCCTTATCTTGTGGCATTTATGAATTGAGTTGTAAGTCTCAATTTATTTCTTCGGTAGATAAGTCTTTGCAGCCCACTAGTATATTTGACATTAATTGGCACCATTCTTGACATGCCAAAATTTTAAAGGGGATGGGAAATGAACTGCCTTCTGGTCCAAGCTGTGGTCCTATTCAATTCAAATAGGAGTTACAATGAGTCAATGTGGGAATTTTGTACCTATTTTGTAGATAACATTTTCCTCTCTTGGGGCAGGTTGATTCTGAGATCTGCTGGAATAGACCCAGTGTGCAAAAAACCAGTGGCAGGAAAATGAGAAGTAGCTGTAGTATTCTTCGAGAAGGGCCTGCAGTGCACAAGTGCAGAAAAGTGGGTGTTGATGACTGGGAATGACATGTGACCAGGACAGCTAGGAGATACATGGACATCTCTACAGAAGCCTCATATGGCAGGGCAGGGGCTCCTATGGAGACTATGGGTGAATATAAGCCACTTCCCTTGATAGAGCCCCCAAGAGGGAAGAGCAATGGAAATACCACCTGCCCTCTGCTGGGGCAAATCTTTTGTCCCCACTACCCTCCATGATGCTCCTCATTGGCAAAGCCAGCGGCAAATTTCATCCCTCTGAATCAGCAGGGGTAGATCTGATTTTGGGGCTGTTAAACCAGGCTCTTTCTACAACAGGCTGAGCAGCAAGTTTGAAGCCAAGAACACTAAAGCAGATTTACTTTAAGTGCAGCCAGCAAATATTTTTAAGAAAAAATGTTCTAATCTCATTACCTGGTAAGAAACCTGCCGTTTTCCTTCAATTTATAGTAATATTGGAACATCAATATATCTTGATTAGATTATGAAATAGTTACAGCAACATAAATTGGCACATTGGGAAATATACTGTTTCTGCTGCTTAAATATAAGAGATAAAGCTATGGGAAAAAGGCAATAAACTATACTGCTGGAAGATTATATAGATATAAATTCTAGATGCTTTCAAGTACACTGTAGTGCCACTAGAATAGGGGGAAAGTTATTAGACACGAAATGAATTCAGTAGCGCCTTGAACTCACTATCATAGTCTGGGGGTAAGTTAATCACTTCATCCTCATCCACTAACACATTGATCCACCTACTAATTCTTCACCTAATTAGAGAGAAATTCAGAGCTGTACTGGTCAGGGAGGCAAGGATTAGGGTTAAGAAAACACTTGTATTCAAAACCCCCTACCTCTCCTGGTTAGTGTGAAAGATCCTATAAGAAACTCCCACCCTAGCTAATCCATGACCCTCAGCAGGGAGGAGTGTTAGCAATTTAGTTTAAAACTCACACTCTCAGACAAATGCATCAAAACCGGCTTTTCTTCTTTGATTTATAGGTATTACTTGTTTTTCCAAGCCCCATTAAGGACACTTCATCATGTACGGCAAGGGGCATTAAGCACGGAAAGTTGTTCCCAGCTCTGTATTATTCAAAGGCAATTTACACTAATTATTGGAGTCCATGGTGTTACCCATATTAGTAGAATGATCCATCTCAGCAGGCTAAAGTACTTTTGAAATGTTAATTTATTAGTGAGGTATAAAAAATGTGCTTGCATTAAAGTATGATTCTTTTTAAATACCAAATATTTATATGGCTGAAATATTATATGCTTATTTTTTACTTGAAATATAAGAACAGAGATGCATTTAATTACAGTGCCTTTAAAAGCATAGATCAACACAAATTATATTACATTTAAACTCAGTTAGACATTGATATTATCCTGAAGATCTTTTTTGGTTAGTGTGTTTTCTAAACAATTTATCAATCCCAAAACATGTCTACTGACCTCCATAGCTTTGGTAACTATAAACTTTGCAAGTAAAGAACTGACTGGCAATACTGTGAAGAAAACTGGTTGTCAGAATAACCTGGATTGTATTAGAATATAGATCTCAGTGCGGTGTTCCTGTTACTAGGAGAGTCAGATACATGCATACACAGAAAAGCACAATTTAACAACAGAAATTTTTCCTCCCAGGAGAGATGGAATTCTCAGACATTAATATTTAAGATGGGATTTTCAGAAGTACCCAGCATGCAGCTAAATGTGCTTCCCCTACTTTGAAGTCAATGGGAGTTTTGCCATTGGCTTCAGGAGGAACACAGTTAGGCCAGTGCCAAGTATGCTTTGGAAGATCCTATCCTCACTGTTTTCTTCAAACTGAAACATTTGTAACAACGTCGTTGTCCATCTGTAAAGTGGACCTGACAGCACTTCCCCACCTCACGCAGCTGTTATGAGTATAAGTACATTTAAGGGTGTTGGGCCCCTCAGATATGGCAGTAGGTCCTATAAGTATCTAAGGTATCTAGACAGACAACTTGCAGGATTGGGCTTTATATAAATAACTTCACAACCTGGCAGTCTCACATAGTTATGTTAGTCCATTAGGGAAACCCAGGGTTGCATGTTAGTAAAGAGAAGCAAGAGAAATTTTGGACCATTTTAAAAGAAAACTAAAAACCCCATCAAACAAGCCTTTAATTTTGTTTGTCCAGGTTTTGTGGAGGACAGCTGTCTGAGGCCGCAACTGTTTTCATGTGTACTTTGTGTCTTCTGTGGGCACAAATGATCATGTCACAAAATTAGTTCCAGTTTCTCAAACAGAGTGAGAAAGTTTAACTGCCTCACTTTTATAATTCCATATAATCGAGCATTCCTCCTTCAGATAAAATTCCCACTGCTAGAAATGGGAGTTTTGCATGAGCTAAATGGCATTGGTGTAACGGAGAAGATGAGACTTTTAAACACAAAGCAAAAAGAAATGTATGAAATGTAATATAATACAGGTTTCACTAGTACAGTTTTGTTGCTCTACTATTTTCTTCTATGGCTTTAACTTTTTCAGCTGTGAAGAGTATTTTAGGAAGCACACAATATTCAGAAGCAAACTCCTCTGATCAGTTCCTCTGGTATGAAGACTCTAGCTGTTCAAGATTGTCATTAACTATGGATATAATGTTGAAGATTTACAATGTAGTTGTACATCTGCTTTAGGAAAGACATTTATAAGTGAAATCATATAAACAAGTTTTGCCATAATGTGTTCACACCTATTTTTTTCCAACAATTCTGGCAATTCAGAACTTGCTCGAGGAGGTTTGGCCATATGGCTGAAGCACAGGATGTAGACTCAGGCTCTTGAAGTTCTGTTCTCAGTTTTGTCCCAAATTTCTTCTGACCTTGACCAAGTCACTTGACCTCTTAATGCCATAGTTTCTGCATCTGCACAGTGGAGATACCACTTCTCATCCCTGAGAATGTTAATTTATTAATATTTGCAAAGCAGTTTGAGCTCCTCATATGAAAGGAATTACAGAAATATAAAATGTTACAATGATACAACTTTGAATTCCCATTAAACACAGACTTTATACGTTTAAGAAAACCTGAAATTCCAGAATCATGAGTGTAGATGCTGATTGATGCCACTTTACCTGTTGCAGGCATTCAGGACATGATTTTTAAAAGAGTCAAGCAAGCAATTACACATGCAAAATCGCGTGCTGGGTTATCTGCCTAAATTACATGCACAATTGAACATAATCTGCATGCAGAGTTACCACAACTGGATGTATAAATTAGGATTTGTCCATGCAAATGGCCTGTTAGATGCAAAGTGATGACTTGTATACATATTCACAATAATCATACCTGCAATTAGATGTGCAGATACACACTTGACTTTCTGAAAAGCACACCCTTACATATTAAAATCTGCTCTGAGGCAAACACATGCTCACAAAGTGGCAGTGTACAACATCATGACATCTCACTAGACTACTCATGACATTGGGAAACTAAAACAACAATGATCACCTCACACAAAAAGTATATAAAAACCACGAGAAGTGAAAGTGACGCTCACTATTATTTTGTAACAAAAGTAGTGAAGAACAAATACATTCATAGAGCTAGGTCATATTTATGCCTTATCTACTCACAGGTTTTGTACTGATTTAACTACGTCAATTTAGAATGATAGTTAAATCAGTACAACTCTCACCTGAGGATACAGTTGTATCAGTATAAAGGTGTTTATATTAATATAATTTATTTCTGTAAGTTTACTAATATAAGCACCTTTAAATTAGAAATAAGCTGTACTGAGATAAGCACCTTTAAGCATAAGATATATCCACAGTAGGGAATGTCACTGGTTTAACTGTGTGCTGAACAGCCCTTGAAAATGTCACTCATTCTACGTGTGGAATGAATTTAATTCCTTGGTGAAGTATTTGCCAGTCATACACTTTGGCTCATCAACTGTCCCAATAGTAGGAGCTGCTTTCAAATGTAATATGTTAACATGGCTCCCCTTTGCTAAACCAGGCAACTCCCAGGTGGAATGGGAGATCATGTGGGATTTTGATTGACACCTGTGTGGAAGTAGTGGCTTTGATGGACAGCTCCAATACAAAGAGCTTTTGTGGTATTTGGAGTGGGTTTCCCACCGATGGGGAAACACACCGTGTGTTGGAAGCGGCTGTGGCTAGAGAAATTGAACACAGGGCTGTTTCCTTCCGGAGCTCAGAAAATGACACAACACCTTGGAAAGATTTGCTTCTGCTTGTGCTGTTTTGTCTGTGCCTGTTCAAAACATTAAAGTGAACGTCTGTGCGTGATGTACAAAAAACACAACCTGGGACAGAACATCAATCTACACCATTCATCTCTCTCCCAACAAAGGAATAACCAGCTCTAGAAGCCAAACATATCCCTGGTATAACTCCATTCGGGGAGTATGGGAGAAATCAAGTGCCAGAGTCCAAATTCTCCTTTAACCACCCAGAAGCCAGACCTAGAGAAAATCATGTCATCCAATAGTCCCCAAGATGGGCTTGGTGGTTCCAGAGCTCAAGCAGAACCAAAGAGAAGTGAAGTAAAGGAATGAGGCACAAAAAAGATGACAAGTGTTGCTGCTGGAAATAGTGGTGAGTTAATGGGCTTTACTTCATGTGAAAGGTGAAATGTAATCCTCTCTTTAGAAAATGGGTCCCAGTCTTGAATTTGCAGGGACTCTGAGAAGATGGTAGAATAACCCAGTCTCACTACCCATTCAGTTCCTTGCCTCTCTGCTAGAAGTCCCAATCTGGGGTGGGGGTGGAGTTGGATGGAGGATATGGACCCCTGTAAGGCTGGGAACTGAACTAGGATCACCATGCACATTTCAGGTAGGCCATCAAATGGTAACAACTTATGTTACTAATGGATTTGAACTAGCAACTTATAAGTGAAAGTTTTATATGCCGTTACCATGCCTTGGAGCCATTCATTCCCTTGGCTGTTTTGGTTTTTTCTTACTGAGATGGATGTGTGGTAACTGGTGGAAGGTCTCAAACAAATAGGGTACAAGCTAGACAACCTTGGGCCAGATCCTGCAATCTTTACCCAGGAAAAGGCAATGGACATTTTCGTTGGCTAAGGAGCTGATCTAAAGCCCATTAAAGTCAGCAAAAAGATTCCATTAACTTCAATGGGCTATGGATCAGCCCTCTATAAGGAATTCAGGATCCTATATCCCAAGAATACAGGAAAAGAGTAACAAGGTCCAACCCATCTCCCAGTCAAGCCAAAGGGAGTGGGGCCTTTAATTTTTTTTATTCCTAGATCTATTAGAGAGGAAAATAATTATTACCTCATAAATGAAAATTAAATCATGATATTAGAGATCTTTTTTGAAGAAGCCATTTTCCTTAAATCTCACTGGCATATATTCTTAAAAAATTGTCCACCAAGAAAAATATCAACAGGTATGAAATATAGCATGCAGCAACATCAGACCAGATATTTGCATTTTGCAATTCACTGGAATATTGCTGCGCTTCCATTCAGATCACATAGCAGTTGTGCATTACATATGCAAGACTACTGGCAGGGAAGCTCTTGCTCTAATTAATACAAGTCAGAGTGAATCGGTGGGAGGAGGAAATAAGAGCAAAAATAAGAGAAAATGAGATGTTAGCACAATTGCCTATTGCAATGTGACTATCCAGCTCATCTGCATAATATTCATAATACCAAATATGCAAACAGATGTTTCTCTCATTAAATGGTATATGCAAATAATACTGGTAGGAGTGGTAATGTTGTCTCAGGGTTGAGAGATCACTGGGGGTAATTAAAGGTTAATCCAGTTTTCAGTTCACAGACTGTAAAACATGAGAGGTTGTAAAGAAAAATTGTCACTTAACCTTCAATTCATTACCCATGGCACATGGATTTTCCTTCTAAAATAACAAACCTATATGCATTTATCCATTCTCTACTTTTGGGGCAAGGTGCATATCACTAGCAAAGAGTAGAAATAATTTGTTGTTATGAATGTAGTTAAGTAACTGCTGGAATGCATTAATTAGGGAAACTGGAATTTGATCAGAAATTCTCAGACCCCAACCTAACGTCATAATCTGGTTAAACACATTCCAGTTGCTGGGATGTCCTCAAATGTTAATAGAAAATTGTCTCAAGTACTTGTGGAACCTTCCCTCTAATGAAATTAAAAACGCTAATGTTTTAGATACTGTGTGAGTTTTGCTGTAAACCTCCAAAAGTTGGATGCTACAGCGAGCAGCATGCTGCCAATCATCACTTTTGCTCCAAGTATCCTGCTGGGTAAAGTGGTAAACATTTTAGCACTTAGAACCAAGTTCAACTCAGCAGATAAAGCATTCCCACTTCTTGTTCATAGGAGAAAATAAAGTGATAAGTGTCTGCACTGCAGTCTAGCCAAGTTCTGCCGCGGTGAGGTTCTGCACTGAGAGAAAGGCAAGACCAGTGTAAACTACATCAGCCACAGGTGGGAAGAGTTGGAAGGAAACAAGTGTTATTGCTTCCCTGGAGTACAGAAAAATATATTGATCTTCCTACCTACCGCCACCTCTGTGACATCTGGGCGAAAAATCTATGTGGCCTGTGTTATATGGGAGATCTGGCTAGATGAGTATAATGGGCCCCTCTTGTCCTTAAGATCCATAAATCACAGAGAGCTGCCAACTCTTGATTGTTTTCCGAGTTTTGAAATTCTGGTGTTTTACATAAAGTCCCGGTTTTGTTTTGTTTTTTGATGTGAGAATCTCGGCTGATGCTTCTTTTTTCTAGCCCTCAGGGTCACAGATGACCTGTGCCTGCTGATGGGGGGGGGGCAGAGTGAGGACAGCCAAATTCTGCAGTGTTACTGAGCATGCTCAGTCAGCATGACCATGCTCAGTATAAACCAAGCAGCAAATCAGGGGGTGGGGCATGTGACCCCGCATGCCTCCTCCTCCCCCCCCCCCCATCAAGCATGGCCTCTGCTCATGGTTGTGGAGAAGAGCTTGAGGACACCATAAAAGACTCTCATATCAGCAAGCAAATAAAAATACCCCAACATTTATTATTATTTCTTAATCTCATGATTTTTAACAAACATTCTCAAGATTTTTGTGGGGGGGGCAACTATTTTTGAAGGTTTGGGGTTGGTGATAGTGGAATTTCATATGTGACACAGCCTCAACTCCATCTCTTGCATCCATGCCTTCATAGCCTCTCACCTTGTCCATCTAAACTCCTTTTCTCTATGTCCTCCCCAAGGGCTAGCTCTCTATGCCCCAGTGCTCTAAATTCTGCTCTTTGCCTCTTCGCATGTATAAAATAACATAACCCCATCACCCCAGTCTCAAACAGTTCTGCTGACTTCCAGCAGAAAGAAACAAAAAGTTGGCCTCTTGGCTTTCAATACACTCCAGAACATGGAGTAATGACAGAACAAGGAGTAATGGTCTCAAACTGCAGTGAAGGAGGTTTAGGTTGGATATTAGGAAAAACTTTTTCACTAGAAGGGTTGTGAAGCACTGGAATGGGTTACCCAGGGAGGTGGTGGAATCTCCTTCCTTAGAGTTTTTAAGATCAGGCTTGACAAAGCCCTGGCTGGGATGATTTAGTTGGGGATTGGTCCTGCTTTGAGCAGGGGGTTGGACTAGATGACCTCCTGAGGTTCCTTCCAACCCTGTTATTCTATGATTCCATAGACTTGTTCCAGTCTAACATACAGATCTCTTCCCTCCACTACCCTCCATCTGTCTAGCAATGGTCTAACATCTGTTTCATCACTTCAGCCTCACAACCGTTGGTACAAGAGTCACCTCAACATCGTTTCCTGCCACTAGGGACAGCCTTTTTGTATGTCTCCATCTCATTAACTGTCTATGGGCTTGTCTTCACTATGGGGGTAAGTCGACCTAAGTTATGCTGTCACATAGCTGGAGTCAACATAGCTTAGGTCAACTTACCCCAGTGTCTTCACCGTGCTGTGTCGATAGGAGACGCTCTCTGATTGACTTACCTTACTCTTCTCGGAGAGCTGGGTTGATCAGAGAGTGCTCTGCTGTCCATTTGGTGAGTCTTCACTAGACCCACTAAATCGATCACAGCAGCATTGATCTCCCCGTAGTGAAGACCAGCCCTATCTTTTTCCCTTTCTGAATATCTAAGCTTCTCTCCCCCTCTGTTTTTTCCCCTCAGAGTTTTCACTATGTAAACTTCATTATTTATATCTGCAAAGAATTCTGAAATTGGTTTTTAATAAAGGAGGAGGACTATAAAATACATTTCAAGTTGTAGTTAATGATATACAAAGTTGTCAAGTAGACACACCTTCAGTGACACTAGGTGTACCTCAGGGGCTCTTTCTCTAGGATTTTCAGAGTTACTTAAGGCCTGATTCTATATGAAAGACAAGTGATTTCCATGGAAAAACAAAGCCCAAAATGGTGGGTGAGTGGGTGGGGACATAGCTCCCACACTATGGAAGGAGTCTTACTGTTTGTTTTTTACCTGAATGAAGCCCTTAATGCAGTGGTCCCCAATGCGGTGCCTGTGGGTGCCAGGGTGCCCACCGGGGCATCTATGTGAGCCCGCGTACTGTCTGGCGGATGAGCATCCGCCGAAATGCCGCCGAGAAGCAGCGTCATCCAGAAGCGTCGCCGCTGAAATGACGTGGCATTTCGGCGGCAACACCTATGGATGACGCTGTTTGTTGGCAGCATTTCGGTGGCGACGCCTAATGACGTTGCCACTTCTCGGCAGGATTTCAGCGGATGCTCGTCCGCCGGCCATGGTCCTCAGTGGCTCGTCGTCCGGCACTCGCCAGATGAAAAAGGTTGGGGACCACTGCCTTAATGACTCCAACAGGATTCAAGCACATATTCGCTGCTCAAAGGGTTTGGCTTCACTTAATTTTTGTCCTTGATCTAGTATGTTTTTGTGGGGTTATTTTTTTATTTATTTAGCCAAAATTACAAGCACACTGGCATTATTTACAGCTCTAGAGAAATTGATGTTTTCAAAATTTGAATTGCAGTAAAAAATTGTGGGTACAATTTACCCACAGTGAGACACATTGAACTTTGCACAGGCCATGCTGCAGGGGTTGTGCAGATGGAAGTCACCCGGCCATACACACGACTTCTGGCTGGGTGTGATGCAGCAGTGCCTCTCTTCTTTTGCCACTACTCCACCTGTAGGCTGGAAGATCAGTGGTTGCCTCTCCTGAGCTGCCTGAACTGGCAGCCGAGGATTGCCCTGCTATGGGAGAATACCCACCGGCACATTCAGTTCTATGCCACCCTTCTCAACACACCCCCAGTGTGTAGGGATGTGTCAGGGATGCAACAAGCACATAAGGGAGTGATTACTGACAGGTGCAACAACCCACTGGGGTCTATCACAATCTGATATAATTGAAAGCAGCCTCAGGTCCCCAGTTTTGATCGGATTAGCACAAACATGGTTTATAATTCTTTTGTCTCCCATGCACAGAGGTCCTGTGCTGATTGCTGTTTGGCCAGACTGAATTCATGCAGCTTGGCCAGACCTCTGAGTACAGTTCAGATCTCAGATAATCCAATCAATCACTTAATTCAAGATTCCATCAGAATTGCAGTCTTGAAATTTTCAACTCATTATCAATCTTAGTATTGTCAAAGCTTTCCAAGTCAGCCCATTTCAACCTTAGAGCAAACAGATAAACACAGGTTGTACTTGCGGAGTTCAACTTGGTACTATAGTAACTACCTGCTGAACCATATTAAAGAAGTTCTAAGTATCCCCTTCAGATACCATGATATGTTCCCAGGCGAAAACACAGCAAAAAACTCAGCCATAAGATTGTTCCTTATCGTGCTCTGATTTTACACTAAGGGCAGATGGAACTACCTAACAGTGTGTGCAACGGAGGAGGTTGTTCACACAAACTAGGTCATTGAGGGCCTGATCATAAGCCCATTAAAGTCACTAGAAATTTTTCCCATTGAGTTCAGTGGGCTTTAGATCAGCCCCACGTGTACAATTCCAGTCTGGCATGTGCACATGCCTAGATTCAGTCCCCCAGTATTGAAAATGTGGCTCTTAATCTTTTCAGTTACCTGGGAGAACGTTTGGCTTGTGGAATGAATCCAATACACAAAGAGAGAGTGAAATAGGTATTAAAATCTATTTGTTATTAAACCTGGAGTTTTGAACATTTAATTGCTGCAGTTTATTAGAGGAACAAAACAGAGATCTTTCCTGGCTTCAGCCATATCCGAGGGGATTAATTTGTCACTCTTCAAAAACAATTCATTGGAGGAATACCCTCTTTGATTCTTTAGTCACACATTAATTAGGAGTAATAAAAACACTAGATACACTTGGTATTTAAAAATTAGGAGAAATAAATCTGCCACACATCTCAAGAGGGGATAAACAAAGATATGATTAAGCAGAGAGACAGCATCGAAAGTGAACCAACCGTTCAGAACAGTTCCAGTTTGCTGGGGGCCCAAGTTTTGGTGAAACTTGGGAAAACTATTAATAAACTATCAGTCTGATCTCTGTTTGGTTAGCACATACTCCTGTGTGATGCAACAACAACAACAAAATGTAACCCAGGCTTCTGAACACTTAATTGGATTCTGTGGAGCAGACCCCTAAATGCATCAGAGCAGCAGCAGGTGGTTTAGGAGGCTTTATGGCATCCTTCCACCTCCTTGATCCTGGGACCCTTTGTGTAAATTAGAGCAGCCCAGGGATTAAAGTAAGTGGGGAAAAGGCGCATATTTCATCCCCCTCTGCCAAAGTGGAGGAGAGCTCTCTCCTGGCTTGGGTGAATAATGCTTCTAAGCAGCTCTTCCTCCTTGGCTCCTGTGGTGAGAGCTCCCCGTCTAGGCGCAAAATACATCCACCACAAGAGCAGCCCACGTGGAACTTGAAAGCCTTGCAGTCTCATTTGAAGGCCATCTCCATCAAGGAAAAGCCAGAGACAATACTTCCTTTAGAAAAGTACTGCAAATATTAAATTATCATGTGTGCTAACAACTACTTTATTTTCAGAAGCTGTATTTTCTGCCAAACTAGCCCGTGCGCTGGTTCTAGTGAAGGACTAAGGGAATGTACATGATCAAATTTTTACGCTTAAACCATTTGTTTTCATTTCAGCGCCTGCTCTTCTGCAGCTGTCAATTGGCATAGCTCCATTGAAGTCAGCCAAACTTCACTGATTTATACCAGTTCTAGGATTATTTTTGGTTAAAATATGAAACCAAAGTGAATTTTCATTTGACTCTTCCTCTTCAATGATCGCCTTGAAACAGAGTTTTTCCCCCACGCTCCTGAGATTAAATCAGCCAATTTTCTGACCAAAATCCGTTTCTGCTGCTACTGCCCTTCAGTGGGACTTGTGCTTCTGAATGAATCCCTTAGATGCTTTTGAAAATCTCCCAGTCCTGCAAACACTTGTGCCCTTGACCTCAGTGGGACTAGACATAAGCAGAATTATTCACTTACACCTTGGGCCTGATTCTGCTCTCCACCCAGGTTTACCCGCATTGTATCTCCCTTGACTTCCATGCTATGCTCCTGATCTCACATTGGTGAGAGAGGAAAATCAGGATGCAGTATTTCAAGTCAGGCATTATGTACTACGGGCTGCGGACACTTCCACCTTTCATCCTGTCCTTTAACTGCTTTGCCTGAGAAGCGGCTTTTATCGCCTGCTTGTTTAAGGTAATTACTACATGTATTTCCTCCCTGCTGGCTCTGCTGAAGCAGAAAATGCTTCAGCATTTACTCACTATACATAAGAAAGAAAAAAAAATCTGGTATATAAACACCATTTTTTCTATACATTCAAAGGCAGGTTGTAGGATGACAGGTAGAAGAATAAACCCAAGTTGGCAATCAAGTGAATAACTATGAAGTTGATGGAGAAGAGAACTCCTATGGTGTCACTCAGAGCTGAAGTGGGCCTTCAGAGCTCTTTGTTCCCTTGTTGGTAAACAACAGTCCTTTATTGAGACACAGTTGTTTCCTTAAAGAAGATACTAAAAAACCAAAAACCTGTGTTGTGTCCTGAGTTGCTTTAATTTGAGAGCTGGAACGGGACATTTGTGAACTTTAAGAGACTTAGTGCTAATTAAATCTGTGCTGACCATGCAAATATGTCAACATTTTTGGCCCTATATTTCAAAGGGAAATGAAGGCGATCTGATTAGCAAATTATTTAGCATGTTAACATAGGCCTTGGTACCTCAGAAAAAATATGCATTTGTTTTCATTCCTTATAGCATTGAAACTATCGAAGTGATTTTAAATGATAAAGGATAGCATATGGTGAAGAATTTATACATATACATGTTACCTGTAAACCTTAGATTAATCATTTATTTTCAAATATTGTAAAGGAAAACAGCCCTCTCAACCAGATGGAAATTCTCCATTTAAAAACTACCTCGCCGTCTAAAGTGTTTTGAGCTGAAACATTTTGCCTTTCTAACTGTTTCCCTCCTCCTAATAAAGCACTGCATCCAATTTGTATGTTATTCTGATGAAATGGTTTTAGCAAGAGAAAATGAGTAGTTTGAAAAAGGAAGGAAAGTTCTCTAGAAGAAATGAAGTGCTATCATTGAAATCTTTATTTATGTGAAAAGAAAGGCCTAAAACATTACCTCAGAATTCAAGATTACAACATCAGTAGGATATAAAGTAAATCCATTCTAGTGGCGAAACATCAGAAAACATAATCCTTTTTCAAAGACCTTTTGTTATTTTAATGTCTGACAAATTATGCTTTTTTTAAAAGAAGAAAGACACTTAGATTTAAGAGGTTTCTTTTACTTCAGTAAAAGTAGTTTCACTGTTTAAAAGTTTTAATTTTCTGTAACCAATAGTATTTACTATGCAGGCTAAGTATTAACACAAGAGTAAGGTTATTTTAGCCTCAATAGGGTTTAGTACAATGTTACCACCAAAGACTTTTGCATCAAGTTGTTATGGCAACTCTATTTCTAAAAAGTACTTAAGTTTAGCAGAGGGTTTTTTTGTTTTGTTTTGTTGATGTTAATTCGGTAACTTTCCTGCAGTTTTTAAAGTTGCTGAGGGTTATTAAAAAAATGCTACATTTTCATTGTGTTAACATTTAAATTAAAAGGGACTAAGTACATCTTCAAAGCTTGTTTTTATCAGAAGAAAGTACAGAGTCAGTCATGTAAAAGGACCCAGTCTTGTAATGCAAATCTCATGAATGGATCACTACACCTGTGTAGGAACCCACCGATGTTAATGGAGCTACGCACATGCACGGTGGTCTGTCCACACTATTCTCAGTGTAAGACTGGGGACTAACACATCACAGACAAAAGGAAATGCCAATATTTAAAATTCCCCTCCAGGAGTCCACCACTGTAAGAGAGATACTGGATGGCCAAAGGGATGAGGGCAAGCGGCCAAGGAGTCTTCCATTTCTAGGGTCCCACTTTGACTTGTGTTTAGGTTGATAAGAGTCTAAGGTTGAGATCTTCACCAATGTTCAGGCCCTATTATACCATGTAAAAGGGCTGGAGAAGCATAAGGGGGCTCTTATTGCCCAGTGAACCAACTGGGGGGACGATTCCCATAGTACAGGCATGATAGCTTGCATCCGAAGAAGTGGGTATTCACCCACGAAAGCTCATGCTGCAAAACGTCTGTTAGTCTATAAGGTGCCACAGGATTCTTTGCAGCTATATGGCTGCCTCTTGAGGACAACGTCACAAGCCCTGGTGTGGAGGCTATGTTGTGGGTAGGGCTAGGGCCAGGGCCGGGGGGGATGTCAAGGCAGGACCACAGCACGCAGTCCTGCAGAAATTCCAGGCAGTGCTGCAGCCCTAACTTAGACAAGCCCTCAGAACAGCTTAAGATGAGCAAGTGCAAAGATGGCTTAAAACCACTATATAGCTCCTTGGGCTGTGAGTTCGGCACAGCACAGACCTCCACGCACAGCATGATTGCCATCCAGGTGTTTGATGCTGCCAATGAAAGGCATTTGTTGCCTCAGTCCAGTTTGTTAAGGACAGGTAGCCACTTCACAAAAAGCCACTGGCACATTTTGGAACAGTTATGGACTGTCTCAGAATAGACTGTACATGGAAAATGAAAATCCATTTGAATCCCAGAGATGGCCCCATGCAGCTTACAAATGAGACACGTCATTGAAGTGGAGTTAGGAACCTGCCTGTGCTGTACTTAAGCAACCTCTTGCACTCCAGTGGCTTCAGCTAATGTGGAGGATTGCAAAATCTCTCCCCTTTTCTGACCTCTCCCCCCTAGTTCAGTCTCGCAACCCCCTAAGCTATTAGTTTATGTCTACAAGGCATAAAGACAAGGACCTTGTCCTAAAAATCTTACAATCTAAGTAGACAAATGTAATAATACACAGAAGGGAGGAGACGAGACAGAAACAGTATGCTGAATGAGTGGTGTTAGGTGTTTAGACACTATGCTATCTGGTTAATTAATTCCTGAATGAGGGGAGACATGAGCATTGTAGGCCTTTGGAAGAAGTCCAAAGAAATGACTTGAAGGTCACAGAGGATTACTTCTTATGGATGTCAGGCTGCACATCCCAAATTCATAACTGAAAGTTTCATCTTTCTTTCCTCCTCTTTCACTGTTGGAAACACAATTCTCCTCCAGTGCTTGCAACTTGGGTGTCACCTTTTACCTTGTTGTTAGTCTCTCCTAGGGTGGCCAGACAGCAAGTGTGAAAAATCGGGACAGGGGGTGGGGGGCAATAGGATCCTATATAAGAAAAAGACCCCAAAATCAGGACTGTCCCTATAAAATCTGGACATCTGGTCACCCTAGTCTCTCCCATGCTGCCCATCATGTACAGAAGCAAAACCCCATAAAATCTGCAAAGCCAGCACATTGTCCTCCTTCCAATCTCTGTGCTTATCATGCTGATCATCTTCATGTTACTTTGTGCTCCACCCATCTGTTTGTTGAATCCACCTTTTGACTCATCTTAAACTTGGGCTGTAAGCTTTTAGGGACAGGGACCTGGGCCCTCTTTTTGTTTGATGTTTATACAGTGCCTAGCACAACAGGGCAATATAAATCCGAATAATGAGCTTTGGCCCCTCCTTCACTACACCATTTCCTTCACTCACCAGTTCTACTGGTAAAACCCTTATCCACACCTTAGTCATCTTTCGCCTTGACTACCATTATCTGCTCCGCTCTGGTCTTCCTGCCTCTGTGCCCACAGCACCTCACCCTGGAATCCTTTCATTGGCTTCCTGCTGTTTTCCCCACATCCAGTTCCAAACCCTCCTCCTCCTGGTCACAGCCCTACATAAATGTGCTCCCACCTACATCTTATGTTGTCTCCTTTTATTCCCACTTTTGCACCCTGCATTATCTCCTCTTGCTGCCCTTATGTCCTGCCCTCCATCTGCTTTATAGCTTCTACCATGCAGCTCCCTACACTGGGAACAGCATCTCGCGTTTACCACACACTCACTACTCAATAAACCTCTCTTTTCCAGCAGTCCTTTCTCCTGGCTTTCCTCCCCAGGAATCTTTCCACACCTGCCCTCCCGGGAATGGCTGTTGCCTCTCATCTCTGATTATCATTCTGCCTTCGATTGTAAAGTCTTCAGAGCAGAGAACACAGGTTAATCCATGTCCCTGTAACGCTCCGTGTCCATTTTCAGCACTCTGAGTGTGCAAGAGGGGAGGGCGATAGGCAGAAGAAAACAGCCTGCTCTAGGTATAGGGAACAATGTGATAGAAGGGACAAAGCTGATGTGGAGGCAGTTGCAAAGTTTAGGAAGAGCAGCAGGAGGAGGAGGAGAAATGGGAAATAGCAGCAGGGTAAAGGATTTGAATTTAATGTGGTAAGAGAAAGGACAATAATAGAACAAATGGAAAACTGAATGAAACCTTTCTCTGTGAAAAATGGCTTTTTTAAATATTGGAAATTTTAATTTTTTTAAACATTTCAATTTTTTTTTCAGTGAAACTTGAAAATAAAAAAGTAGAATTTTTTCCTCTTTTTTTCAGTTCATTTTTTTCCTCCCCAGCTCCCTCCCCTGCCTTTATTCTGCCTTGTTCCGCACCCTCACAAACACACACTTTTTCACTGCCATAATGGGGAAAAAAAGGCGCGGGAAAGGGAGGAGAGGGAAAGAGCGTGGGAAACAAAACGTTTCAGATAAAAAAAAATTTGAAAATAAACAACGCCGACAAAAAGTTCTGTGAAAAATGCTGAATATACCAACTTTCTTAAATGGTGCACAGGACAGAGCAACCTTCTGGGTTGAGTTCTTGAATATGCCACCAACTTCCCCTGTGACCTTGGGCCAGCACTAATTTTTCTAACCCTCAGTCTTATTTATTGACATTCACTCACTCTTTGAAGTGATGACTTTCTCTCATCATGTACAGTGCCTAGGGTAATGGAACCCAGATCTTCGCTGGAGACTCTCAGGGAAACCACAATACAAATGAATAATGATAATCACCAATCTGCTACTTCCAATGCACCATCTGCAAGAATTATGCACACCTGTATATTCTAGAAAGTTAAATTATTTCAAGGGAAATAAATGGGTTGGGGGGGTCTCAAACTTCATTGCACTGCGACATCCTTCTGACAACAAAAATTACTACATGACCCCAAGAGGGGGGACTGAAGCCTGAGCCCACCCAAGCCCTGCCACCTCGGGCTGGGGGGGGGCCAAAGCACCGAGCCCCACTGCCCAAGGTGGTGGGTCTTGGGCTTCAGCCCCCCGGTCCCAGCAACCCCATTCAAATGGGGTCACGACCCACCTTGGGGTGCCGAGCCTCAGTTTGAGAACCACTGGGTTAGAGTAAACCTCTCCTTTTTCACAGTAGTGCTCTTTATATTGAGTAAGTGCTTTTCAGGAATCCCGTCTGTAACTCTTGTTACCTTTTCCTGTGAAAAAGTGAAAGCTTCAATAAAATGAGAATGATATTCTTCCTATATATGTTTTAAAAATTATCCTATAGGATTTTATGGCAGAGAGATAATCCTAGGCACTATAATACAGGTACCAAACAATAATAATAATTTTCTATCAAATTCCATAGAAAAGTCCAAAATTTCTGTCTGCTTAGTTATTTACCTGACTCTCACCACAGTCATAGTTGAGTGTCTCACAAACATTCAAGAATTTAGACATTACTCACCACCCTTATGAGTTAGCAAATTATTATGGGCATTTACAACAAAGAAAGGCAGAGAATGATTAAGTGACTTGCCCATAGTCACAGAAGAAATTTGTGGCAGAGCTGAGAATTGAAACCCAGTTGCCCAACTCTCACACCAGAGCCTCAGCCACAAGGCTGTCATTTTTTTGTTATAGTTGGTGGGACATTTCCACATGAATGAAGTCAGATTTTATCATATGCCTCTGCACAACCCATGTTACAATGATACACACTGCAGGACACCAAGACAACAGCATGGCTTTAAGTATTTTGGCATCGGTGAATCCATACCATGAAAACATTTTAAAATGCATTTTACGCACCAGGCTTATTTTTCAGAGCATAGGTACATTTCTCTTGGGGCTGAAGATTGTTTCCTTTGGATTCAACTTAAACATTCCCATGTGGTCAAATGAAGTGGGAGGATCCAGTGAGAGAAGTGCTCTTTTCTTATTTAATTTACTGCCTAATACTCAGCATCCCAAGATTTATAAGACACTACAGAACTGTCTACATGTTTTCCCTTGTGGCAGATAGCAGATAAGTGTTAATAGACTTGCTTATAAAGTTTATTTAAAGGGAGAACTTAACTGTATTATTTTTCATGGAGGTGTGAACATTACTTAAGGAGCTTAAGTGTCCGTGTATAAGTATTATCAGATAGGTTCCAAGGATCCTAATATACATGAATAGGAAATCCAGAAACCAGCTTTCACTGGTGTATGTAGATAGGTCCATTTTGTAAATAATGTCCTTTCTGATATATCTGAGTTCTGGGAGTGCTGAATATATAATTATTTCCAAGTACAAGAATATTAACATGTAATCCACACCCTCCCCAGCCTCTTTCCTCCTCTCCTGTAAAATCAACAACAAAGTCACTGTGGTGGAAACCAGTCTCCTCTGCAGTTGTATCTGGCACCTTCATTTCTTCAGCCACCCTAAATTGGACCATGCCGTTGTTGTACAGAGGTGAAGATGCTGGAGGGGTTTTCAAAATAGTCTCATTTTTCACCTGTCAAAGTGTTCCCAGATAAATTCAAATCCTGAAATGGTCCAAACTGAAACTGAGGCCCTAATTCTGCTCCCGTTGAAGTCAATGGCAGAGATCTCTTTGAGCGAAACAGGGATCGGATTGGGCCCTTCAATTGCTCTACAGTCCAGTACAAGGCTTTGATCCTACAAGCTCAGAAAACACCCTTGGCACCCACTCCCTTCAATGCGAGTTGAAGGTACGCAGAACATCACAGTGCTGCTCAGCCCCTTGAAGGACCGAGCCTGAATTGCGCGCACACTGTTAGGTTGGATATATATTTAAAGGGATACATGTTACACTATGCCCAGATATTGTAGGGTTTGAGGAGGCGGGAGGCTATTAAAAAAGCCCAGTGTTAAGAGAAATGTTTTAACAAAATAAAGAAATCCGTGTCAACACATTTTTTTCTTTTTTGGTTTATATTTAAGCATTCCTCTAGTGCTTTTCAGATTGGGACACATGTACCCCTAGGGGTATGCAAGCTCTCATTGGGGGCCCGAGAAAAATCCTGGAATGGCAGACAATATCCCTTACAGACCTTCCCCCCCACACACATTTTCATAGGTATATTATGACCCTATCTCAGGTGGGGGTATGTGGTAGACCAGTAGTTCTCAACCAGGGGTACGCATAGCCCTGGGGGTATGCAAAGGTCTTCCAGCAACTACATCAACTCATCTAGATATTTGCCTAACTTTACAACAGGCCACAGAAAACACACTACTAAAGTCAGTACAAACTAAAATGCCATGCAGACAACGACTTGTTTATACGGCTGAAATGTAAGTGCAATATTTATATGCTAATTGATTTATTTTACAATTAGAGGGTAAAAATAAGAATGCAAGCACTTCTTCAGTAATAGTGTCCTGTGGCACTTCTGTATTTTTAGGTCTGATTTTGCAAGTAAGTAGTTTTTAAGTGAGATGAAACTTGGGACAAATCAGGCTCCTGAAAAGGGGGACAGTAGTCCGGAAAGGTTGAGAGCCACTGTGGTTAACTACATTTGGAAAAGGGTTCACAACCTAAAAAGTTTGAAAACCACTGCTCTAGCGTATTTACAGCCCAAAACATAGCAGTGTTGAGATCACTAATATGATCCAGACAAGGAACCTGACTAGGAAGAAAAATGAAACAGACTATTTTAGTTTCACCGACCAAACTGAAGGGTAGTCAATGGTGAGAAATATATTAGATGTTAAAAAAAAACATTTCATTTTAGATTATCTTAGGTGTTGTTAATAACCCAGGTAAAAAGGAAAACTCATTTCTTTAACATAGATTTAATCTGAGAGCTCCCCATTAATTAAGGAGCAATTTAGATTGTACTGTGCCACCACATACAAAGCATTAGTAAAACGGGAAAGCAGCAAAAGAAATCTGGGTGTGTTTCATGGCAGGGTGCAAGAAATTATTTTCTGTTTAAATTCATAGAAAGTAGCTATACAAATATAATATTTATCAGAAGTATTATTTGCCTTCTCCTCCCCCGAACAACATTACATTACTTAGGTAAAAAGCACATGAGAATGCATGATTTCCTAGCTACCGTGTTGAATATTCACTTCTAAACAAAGACAAACTGGGGAAAGTACTCATATCTTAAAATAATAATTAACAGCAATTAAAAGGCCAGTGAATAAGCGCTGATGAATTCCAGTTTGTAGAATATGACAAATTAATTCAGATAGCATGCCCGGCTGTAACAGAATTACAGTATCCAAACCATACTCAAGTTGGTGGGCCAGAGGTGGTCATGCCATATTTCCTCTTCTCACAGCTCTAGCATATTTACAGCCCAAAACATAGCAGTATTGAGATCGCTAATATGATCCAGACAAGGAACCTGGTCAGAAATAAATGCTGGGGGATGGAGTATTGAGAAAACAGATGAAGGATGCTAGCACTTTTGCGGATATAGCAATAATTTTAGGGGTGTGGTAGACCAATATTTTCATTTCTAATTTCAATACTGTGAGCAAGGCAATGTTTTAAGCACAGTTTAGGCTTATATGTCCACCCACTCTCATCAGAATCTACTGAACAATTGTCCCAGACATCAACGTCAATTATTTACTACTATAACACTTCAGTCCTCTAAAAGAAAAACTTCCAGCTAAGGGTGGGATTGATAAACCCGAATTGTTCCCCTATCCATCCTCTCCACAAAGGGATTATAATTTCATAGGTCTGGCCTAAACCCCTCTCCTTGAAAATATTCTTTTCCAGGCATTATCTTTCTCTCAAGCCAGATCTGCTTGGCCCTGGCAATTCTAAGTGAAGTGTGGATAAGAGAATGTTGTCCTGTAGATTTGTTCTGTGGCAGAGACTGGAGAACTGGGTGGGATCAGCAACAGAAATACAGCTTCAGTAATAAGAGATTTGTCCCCATGAGTCTACAGTAGAGCTGCAAATAGAACCCAAGTATCCTGATGCTTAGCCATGTACTTTAATAACTAGCAAAACCAGCCTTAATATTTTGCAGCACATCTATGAAGTAGACAGTATTTTTGCAGAAAACCTTTGTTCTTAGTTCCTCTAGTTTGAAAGGTGGCAAGGATGTAAGCAGGTATTTTTAGAAAATACCTGGAAAATGGTGCCATTTGTGTATTTCACAGGCCCTGATATTGCTTCTCTGAAGTATTTTTATGAGGCTTGGAAATAACGGGCATTTCTGGTAGGGAAGATTTAGTATTATCCAGAGTGGAATTCCAGCAGGGTGGATAAAATCATCCCAAGTCTTCCTTCAGCTTGGGTGAGGAATATTACCAAGGGGGCTTCTAGTACCTCCCAAGCAGATCAGCAATTCTAGTTCTTCTCACTTCATCATAATGGAAAATGGGTCAGTAAAAAGGACAGCTGCTTAGCGTTCTTCCTGTTTTACTTCCTTCTTAAACTGATGAACACCTAGAATATTGCTTACTCTTAGCTTTAGACACCTTTGCCTCAGACGCTTTATTCTCTTACATTAAACTACTTAAATGTAGATCTTTATGTGCATAAAATAATTTCATTTTCATGCTTACCAGGCAGTGTAACTACACATTGTCAGTAATCTTTTTTTAGACAAAGGCTCAGAAGGAATAGCTAGAAAAAGCTGTACTTAAAGGATTACACTTTAAAACCTTCATCTACTATATAATTATTTGCAGTTTGCACTATGCAGCATACCTAAAATAGTTCTGTTATAGTATGGCATGTTGTAGGTAGTAAAAATATTTGCTGGCATTTATTTCTATCTATTACAGCTGTGGTTTACAAATACTATGTAGTTAATATCTAAAAGCCTCATATCCAAAGCCCACAGAAGTCAGTAGGGACCTTTACTTTGAGGTCAATGGGCTTTGGTCCAGGTCCTAGATTTGTCAGTTCCTATTACTGTAAAAACACAAAAATGTATAAAAGGTCAGGTAAAACCAGATTTTTCTAATGTTAATCTGTATTCCAGCTATCTCCAGTGAGTATCTACATATCTGGCAGCTTACTTGTCTCAATACCAGTGCAAAACTGAAAACCAGAACATACTGTATCTTGGAAGTATGCCTGAAAAAGGCTAATGTTTAATGTTCTTCCATCTTTTAGCCTTACTCCAGTCTTCTTCAATGATGTCTTCTACATGGCTACATCTCAGGAAAAAGTTCTTTTATTCTTACCTAAATGGGAGAAGCCAATGTTTTTATTCATGTTAATTTCAAAATAAAATAAAAAGTTGGAGATTTGGGACTTATTTACATTTGTTACCACTGTTAAATCTCTTCCTAAAAAAAAAAAAGAATTCAGAGTGTTTAGTGCCCCTCTGTCTTTGCCTTTCTTCATAACAAAGATTGACTCTGTCCTTTTCCTCTGTTGCCTTTCAGAAACTGCACCAATTTGTCTTTACCATAGACTGTCTCTTAAATTCATGGTATAATCCATCACAAGCTGCATCTGCCCTTTTAGCCTTATGCCCTCCTTTGATGTTTACAAAATGCTAGTCTAAAATGAGTAGTAATCCACCATTTGAGATGGAAAAAACAGAGTTAAACCTACTTACTAGCTAAAAGAATAGAGATGTAGCAAACAGCAGTCAGCTGCAAAATGGCCACTTTAGGGCTGTAGTAGTTTGGTTCTGGGAGATTTAAAGGGCAAGCCTCAGAAAGGCATTGTGGGAAAATGCCCCTATAAAAAGGCATCCAAAGAGGAGAGGGGGGATTAGAAAGAGCTAGGATCTGATTTTAAAGCTATTTAGGTAGCTAAATATGCAGAGAGGCCCCTAGTAGTATTTTCAGAAGTATCTAAGTGCCTAACTCCTACTGAAATCAATGGGAGTTAAATACCTAGGATGGGATTCACAACCCTGAGTTAGGTGTCTAGGCTCCCTATGCAATGCCTGGGCATGGTTGGAGGCCCTGAGGAAAAGGCTTCACAAAAGCCAGCTTGCTGAGCAGGGAACTATCTAAGCTAGCCACTAGGAAATGCAGAGAAGAGCATTGCAGCTTAAGCTCTGCCCTTCAAAAGGAACTAGGTGCATAAGTCTGGGCCAGACATGTTGCTGTCCACTCAGGCTTCACAGCCATGTACCCTCTCCTGGAGTTAGTTTCCTAAGCCAGACCAACACTTTCTCCAGAAAATCTGAGGAAACAACATTCCCCTTACAAAATTTAGCCCAGTGATTAGAGCATTCAACCAGGATATGAGAGATCCAGGTTCAAATCCCCCCTTCTACCTGATGTGGAGAAGGGACTGGAGTCTCCCACCACACAGGGGTGTGCCTCAATGGCTGGCTGAGGAGATATTCTAGGGTGAAGGGTTATCTCAATCTCTCCTATTGAGGCTCTTCCATTGTGTATAACTAATTAAATATTAATTAGCACAGGGGGACCAGAAGCTGAGTCTCCTATGTGAGTGCCCTGGATTACAGAGTCATTTTCACACTCACACGCAATGAATACATAAGAGGAACAGCTTCAGGAGAGACCTGCCCCAAAATACTCATAGTCCAGTGTTTAGGGCATTCTCCTGAGAGGCGGGAGACCCAAGCTCCCAATCGTACAGTAGGCAGAGTGGAGAATTAAACTCAAGCCTCCCACGTCCTGGGTGAATACTCAAACCGCTCGGTTGAAGCCTGTACGGAAGTACCATCACCACCATTTGTGTGGGGTTAGGCCTGCTCAGAGCACACCTGCCAGCAAGGTAGGCAGGGGAACACCTAGCTTGTGAATCTCACTGGAGTTTAGACATGACTTAGGTGTTGAACAGCTCGGCAGTATCAGGATCAAGGTGGCTGTGTGCACTCCCAGTCACTAAAATTTATGGGTGTTTAAAGGTGAAAATGTAGGCACCTGCAGGGTCATACAGCAGCTGAGCAATGGTTTTGTGAATGTCAATGGTGCCTAAATGTTGAACTCAGGTATCTAAGTCCCACTTGTGAATTTCATCTCTAGGGGCTTTTGAAAATCCCAATAGGCACTTATCTGCATCTTTAGGTGCCTAGTTACCATTAGAAATCCCACTCTAAGTGCCTTTTCTGAGGTCATACAGGGAATCTGTGACAGAGCTGAGCATGGAACCCTGATCTTCTGAGTCCCAATCCATATCTTAACCACAAGACCTTTCTTTCTCTCCGTATACATAAGAGGTATTTCTTTTTTCTGATTGTTCTTTTTCCTTTTGTGAAGGTGGATTTTATTGTTAACACAGCTGAATTTCTAGATGAAGAAAATTCTGCTCTTCACAAGTCTTCCTTGATCTTACTATCACAAACTGTGTATTTAATATGTTTCTTGAGTGCCATTTCTGTGTTCTCCTGCTCTTCGATCAGAGATAAATGAACCAAATACAGCATGATGCCTGTTATCTAAAAAGATTCAGGTAGAACAAGTATTGTAGCACAATCATGGTACTTGAAAATTGTATTCCCCAAAAAGGACTTTTTCTAACCTTCTTGGATCATACACAGAGGAAATCCATAGTCTAGAGGGAGAAAAATCTCTCAGTAACAGAATGTTTGAACATTCAAACAGGATTAATTACTTTGTTTTATTTTTCTTTAATTTTAAGTGCTTGTATTGATTTTGCAAATGAAGGACTAAAGACTCTGATTTCAGCCAGGCACAGTACAGGCAAGGGGTGTGTAAGTGTCCCCTATCTTTAGGAATTTCAGAGTGTACTACAAAGTGGACCAAATCCTTTCCCTATGATAAACATGTGCAACTCCACTGAAGTTAACAGACAATTCATTTCAATGGAGTCACACCAACTTAACCCAGGGGATATATATGTGGTTAGTCTATTATTAGATGGGTGTTATGATCATAAAGGAGTCTATATGATTTAAGTGTCATGCAGTCACCTATAATCCATATTTTCCTAGAATAAATCAAAGTGGAATTAAATCTTTAAATGATGGGTTACACTGTGGAAATGGAGTAGTGCATTTACATCTGCAATGCAAGTATTTTAGATGCTGATGGGAGTTTTCACATGTGATGTACCAGGTAATAGAATGGCTTCTTTTAGGAAGCTTTTTGTCCGACTCAGCACACTGAAAGTCTTCTGAGAGGCCAGCATACCCTATGGCATATTGCACTAACAAATCATCAGCATATGGTTAACAACCTTCTGATTGTTCAGCAGTTCATCCCGACAGAGGCCATAATGGTAACCTTAAAGGTTATGAAAATTGAGGCTTATAATGAAAATCATTTTTACCTGATAAAGGTTGCTACCAGGTGCTCAGTATATGAAAATGACAATAGCTAGAACAAAGCACTAACAGTCAGAAGGTCTGGGTTCTATTCTTGGCTCTGCTAGACACATCCTATGTGACCTTGGGAAAGTCATTTAACTATTCTGTGCTTTAATGGGGAAGAAACTCTAATTCTTGAAGACTTGAGACGCTTACTTCCTGAATATGAGACCTTCAAGTGAAAGATGCTATAGGAGTGCATTATATTAAAAGGCAACAGGAATGAAGTTACACACAGTCCTAGGAACAGACACTTTGGTCATGCTTCTTTGTGTTTGTACTGGCAGAGAGTGTGCTATCTACAGTAGAGGAGATCAGGCAAGCAGAGTACAGATTATACTGTAACATTATTTTCCACATTCCATACCAATAGGAGCTATTTTTAAAAGACATTTAGGATTCCAAGAACTCTAGGTTCCACTGATAATGAAAGGGACATGCCAGCTATGATATATTTATGCAAATCAAGGCAGAATAGGCCCTAGGAAGGCCTTTTTGTTGTTGCAACATTAGTCATGTTGAATTTACATGGTTCAAGTGCTGAAATATAGACAATGGAAATCTGACATTGGAGCGTATTGTTAGGCACCTCCATGTATCTAAACAAAGTTTGCAAATAATTTTAAAGATGTGTAAATAATTTTTTGAATTCATATAAAACTGTCCCAATATATTTACAGAGACTCTAGGACAGATATTCAGCTGGGGAAAATTCTCATGGCTCCATTGCCATCAAAGGAGCTAGAACATTTTCCATCAGCTGAGCCTCTGCTTTCTTCTGCCTCTGTCTCTCTCCTTCTGGCTTTTTCTGGTCTTGATTCCTTTTCTGAGATTTTTCCCAATTTTTAGTATTCTATTTTCCTCCCACCACAGAAATCAGATCTACAGCATAGATGCTTTACAATATTCTATTGTAACTGTGAGTTCAAAACTCCAAATATCTATACTGGATATACTGAAAGTACATAAGCCAATATTCCTGGAACATTTTATGAACTAAGGCCCAGATCCTCAAAGGAATTTAGGCTTCTAACTTTCATTGATTTGTGTGGGCTGAGAATCAGAAATTTTCAAGAAAAGTAGGGAGGCTATAAAGAACAAACACACGTCTGAATTGTGGTGGTGGAGAAGAGACCTTCATAACTTCACTCATCACCAATTACATTAAGGTTAGTCAAGTTTTGGATTCAGAAGCCAGACATTTCAAAATATTTTTATTAAAACCCCATATATTTCTTGCTTACTCCACTACTGCTAATTCCCAAGTTATGCTTGCAAACCAGAGTTGTCTTTGTTGCATTTAGCTATGTCAGGGCAACTACCTGCACCTCACCAGATCGGATTTAAAATAGACACTTCGCAGCACAACTGAAGTGTCCTGGGATGCCTGTGTTGTAAATCCAAATGGGAACAATAGATGTATTTAGACCAGGGCTTCCCGTATTATCAGTCTAAATGGCAGTGGCGGGTGTAATTGGGCGTGACCTGCCTGTCTGATCTGTGCAGGAATGCAGAGTGGTTGTAAGGGGGCTGTAATGTGTCTCCATCCTATATCAGCATCTTATTGATTTGGCCATGAAATTTCGCCCTTTCCTGGCTGGTGATGTGTGTGAACTTCTCATGGAGTAGGAACTCTAGATGATGGATTAAATTCCAGGGCAGGACATATTTATTATGATCACCTCTGTTGCTCACAAGCCCACTCTATTTGAAGATTTGTTGGTCTCTCACCAGCCACTGAAATATCTGGTTTGCATAGATGGCTGGCACTTCTCTGCTAGCCTGGAATAGAAGTTCTCACCTTTACAGGACCCTTCATAAGAATCCCTCCCCCCCAAATGGAAAATAAATTGTTGAGATTTATATTTGATTTGAATTTATTTTGGTATGTTAATCATAAGAACATAAGACTGGCCTTACTGGGCCAGACCAAAGGTCCATCTAGCCCAGTATCCTGTCTTCTGACAGTAGCCAGTACCAGGTGCCCCAGAGGGAATGAACAGAACAGGTAATCAAGTGATCCATCCCCTGTCACTCATTCTGAAATGTTCTACCATAATGTCTTCTTTTGCCTTGAAAGATGGCTTGCTGGAGCTTCTGAACCAGCCATGAATAAAGTATAAATAAAATAAAAACAAGTGATAAAAAGTATCACCCTGTGACCCTGAAGTGACATACCCCCCCCCCCCCCCGAAAAGGGCAGAAATCTCTTTTTTCCTGATGGTCAGACAATTATGTGCTCTTTCATTTTTCTTAGCAGGCTCTCCCACTTGTGTTGGGCACAGACTAGGAACCCAGGGGAATGGACTGTCAACTAATGTGTGAGAATGACGAGAGTCAGGGACAAAATGATGTGGGATATCAGCCAAGGCTGATGAACAGCTTGATTACCAAGGAGAGATAGAGGAGAGGAGGTTGTAGAGGGAGAACGAAGCCGCTCAGCATGAGGACAGAATGGCCACACAGTTCCTGGATCATGACTGGAGGTTGAGGAAGCACAGCAGAAGGAGCTTTTCTCTCACTCTCATGACCACCAGGCTGCAGGCTCCTGCTCCACATGCTGAGGCCCCTGCATGCTACCATGTCCTGAGGCCTATGCAGCCATTGGACAATTCTGAGGTTGGCTGTGGAGGTTCATGAATAGTTTTCATAAAATTCCTAAACTGCATTAGCCCCAGAAATTGCTTGATAAGTGTGGGATAATTTAAATGCAACATAACTGTATTATATCATTCCCCCACATCCACATCACCCTGCAAATCCATTCTATGGGTGAACGAGGCATCCCTGATTTCTATTGCAGGGGTGACTCCTGCCCAGTAATGTGTTTTGGTTCCATGCATTGTTCCTTTTGCCTCGCAGACATTGTGCAGTGCACAATAATGCATATGGCAAAATGGATGGCATTGGCAATATGGGCATCCAAACAGCTCTGAAGGCTGTGCCATCTGGACTTCAACCTGCTAAATGTGTCTTCCACCACCATCTTAGAGCTCCTGAGTGTGTATCTGAACTTTAATTAATTTAAAATGGAGATATACCCATCTCATAGAGCTGGAAGGGACCTTGAAAGGTCATTGCTGCCTTCACAGCAGGACCAAATACTGTCATCCCTGACATTTTTTGCCTCAGATCCCTAAATGGCCCTCTTAGGGATTGAACCCACAACTCTGGGTTTAGCAGGCCAATGCTCAAACCATGGAGCTATCCCTCCCCCCTTCTTTTGCCAGGCTCTCTGAAATCAGGGTACAAGTGTCATGACAGAACAGGGCATGCAGGGTCCCCTAGAATAGCAGTGGGGCCTCCACTTATAACAATAACACATGGAGAGAATAATGCCCCAGCTTGTCCACGAAGGTAAAATCCTGATCTCCAAGAAATCCTAGCATCATGCACCTTGCCAGTACATCCCATGTTGGCATACATGAACATGCCTCTGTGGTCAACCAAGACCTGAAGAACAGTGGTATAGTACCCTTAGTGGTTGATGTACTCATGTGCTCCTTGTGGAGATCAAATTATGGGCTGAGAGCCCCAGTGCAGGTTGGGAACCCCATTGTCTCCAAGACAGCAATTATTTCAGGAACATTGTTTATGCCAACCACCTTTGAGTAATCACAGTTCCGATTGCTTCAAAAACCTCCACAACCCCTACAGTTGACTTACCAAGACTATACTGGTTTGCCACAGACCTGTAAAACAGTCTTGGGTAGCCAGCTTCCAGATGGCTATAGTGACCCACTTCTGGAGTGGCATGGCCTCCTTCATGCATATGTCCCGTCACTGTAGGCAAGCTCCAGGAATGTCTGCTTCTTCATGCAAAATTCTTTTTGCATGCACTTTTGGCCCTGTTCCAGAAGTGCCAGTCTGCCTATAGGGAAACTGCAGTGATGGCAACAGGCATGAGCTGCACCAACTGGGTCACAGATGCCATGGGTGTACCCCCCCCCATCTCCAAAATATCCACCAATGTCTCACCAGTGCACTACCTGATGCCTGAAACAGCAGTGAAAGCGAAAACAGGTCTTCCACCAGTTGCAGAGAGCAGGTACATTAAAAAAAACAGCTCAACTCGATGTGTTGGCAGTTTAAGAGCATTTCCAGTCAAGTGCCGCAGACAAGTTCTCCCACAATACATCATGAACCAAGCCCTAGAGTGGCTACAGCTAGCAAGGATGCTAAGAACCTTGGGATACACACACAGCAATCACAAAATCTGACTCATATCTGTGTACCACAGTATGGACATGCTAACACACATCTCAGGCTCATGTAGTAATGCAGCGTGGATGCTCAAGTACAAGCTTGGAAAGAACAGGTCTGCAGGTGTGGGTCACATGGACTCAGGTTTACTATGCAGTGCAGACATACCCTTAAGCTTTGCAATGCTGAGTAGGCTAATGCTCAAATACCTTTAAAAATCTGGGACCTTGTCTCCTGCTTTATTCTTTTAAGGCCAGATTCTGTCATCCTTGCCAATTCCAATGGGACTACTCAGAAGTAAGGGAATACTCAACATGAGTACAGGCAGAAAAATCTGGCACGTAGTGATTTCACATCAGCATCACAGTCACTTTCATGGTGATGTATTCAGGTATCAGAATCCTGGATTGTAGCATCACCTAATGTGTCAGAGAGAAAAAGAAGTTTTTTTTAAAAAAAATATTTGTGTGTTTATCCATCATTAGTTACTGATCTGCAATGCTGGTAATGTAGGGTAGGATTTTCAAAAGTGTCCAGCATTAGCTTCACCCTGCTTCTACTAAAGTCAGTGGAAGTTGACTTCCATGGGAGCAGAGTCAGACCAATACTGAGCTTTTTTGAAAAATCCCACTCATAATACAGGAGAAGAACATAGCAGTATAATGGGATTTAGAATTTTTTTTTTTTAGCCGTATGTGACTGCCCTTTAAAAAAATCGAACAGTGACCTAAGCTTACTTACAAATGAAATTTATCAAAATAAACACACTTAAAAATCATAGTAAAAAAGCAAAGAAGCAGAAGTTGTATTTTTTTCCTTAACAAAAAAAGCATTCTGTGATATCATGTCTATATTTTGGCAAGAAGCGTCCCTGGCATTGCCATGGTAAGTGCAGAGGACATTTTATGAACATATTTCAGTGAAGAAAATAGAGTATTCATATTGGGAATGCCTGTTTTCCACTTGTGTGCTCCCCCAGCACATAACACAGACAACACTTGCTAACAAGCTGCTTCTCAACATTCTGTCATTAACTCTGGGAAAAATGAAAGCACCATGCTAAATTATTTGATGGTAATTAAAAACCTGAATAATTCAATATGCCAATATTCCAATTTTCTGTGGATATTCACAGTTGTATATAGCATATTATACCTACTTATTTCAAGGTTTTCTTGGAAACTTGTTCCATTACAGAAAGAGAAGCTTAAGGAGCTGATTGTGATGCTACACCCCATATTCATCATAGAAATATTGTTATGATATGAATATGGCATAACTAAGATGTGTTTTATGCAAGATTGGTCATGTAAAGCATCACTGGAAAGGTTATCTTTTACTGAATATGATTATCCTATTTGTATACATGTATCATTTCTGTATCTGAAATTAGGACTATTGACTATGTAACAACTACAACTATGGTTACACCTGTGAAATGCCCACTAGGCAGTATGCAATCAGCCTGGATAGGCCATTAGGAAAGACAATGGTTCTTTGAAGATGCTGATCTTTCATCTTCCTGGAGTTCCTTCCTGTGGACGTTACAAATAAACCTTGTCTCAGGATTGCTTTAACCCTGCAAGATCATGTGATGATGTCACGTGGTACGGAGTACCACGATGGACACTGCTGGTATTTTTCCACTGGAAACAAAGGATTCCAGCCTTATGTAAATTCTATTTAAGGCTGGGAACTGAGTTAATCTTGGCTCTTCTCCACTGCCTCCCCGCCCAAGAAGGAAGACTGCTGAAAACACCTAAAGAAACAAAGGATTTAAGGTGGGGAAAGGCAAGAGTTGAGTCCAGGCTGAGGCAAGGGTCTAGCCTGTGAAGAGAAATAACAGGAACTCTGAGCTGCAGAAACTCTGCAGCCTGCCTAAAACAACATTTATGGTGAGAAATTACTATTTGTAACCTGTTTCTTTGGTGTATTAAGCTTCTTTTGTGTGTTTTGTTTTATTCGCTCAGTAGTCTGTTTGGTTCTGTTTGCTATCCCTTATAAACACTTAAAATTTACTTTTTGTAGTTGTTAAACTTATTTTTTGTTTATTCCAAAACCCTGTTTGTTCAATTCATAACTGGGGGAGAAGGGACAAAGAGCTGTGCATATCATCCTCCACATTGAGGGAAGGGGCGATTTTTATGAGCTTATGCTATACAGATCTCTATATGGTACAAGACATTATAATTTTGGGTTTACACTCCAGAGGGTGTGTGTACAGGAATGCTGGGCATTCCCCTAGCTGAATCCTCCCACAGAGAGCTGATAGCAGACTGTGAGATTCTACAGCTAAGTGTGTCCCTACCTGTGGGTGTGCTGGAAAGGGGTTTGAGAGCATGTCACAGCAGCAAAGAGTAAGGGAAACCCAGGCTGGTAGGATAGGCAGGCTGAGTGGGACCCGAGCACATCTGGTGGCTCCCCAAAAGGGGTGGTCCAACCCATCACACTGATAACTTCTTCTTCCCCTTTTACCAGCTAGATTGGACTGGATCACTTGATCAGTCTTTTCTAGGCATAGTGGTATAACACTTGTTCCATATCCCCACCCCCACTCCATCCTCACATTCGCCGTCTATCCATCATTTTCTTGGCTGTACTCTTGTTCTTTGCCTGCAAACTCTAGTCTCAAATGCCCCCCTAACAGAATCCCCTTCATCAATCTGTTGAACATGACCATACCATCTTGGTCTCCTCTCTTGCAACTTCTGATACCACAGACCTTTTTCTTACTCTTGATGACATCATTCCACATGTGGTCTAGCAAAATCATCCCCTCACTTCCCTAAACCTCTCATTTCAACAGCTTCAACTCTTCTCAATTGCTTCTCTTTGGTTGCCCATGTCTCCAACCTGAACAGAAGTGGTCTTCACGTGGTTTGGTATAGTTGTCTCTTAAGTAATCTGAACATCTGTTTACCATAAACCACTGCACCTGCCTTGTGCCAGACTTCCCCCACTCAGCAGCCTTGCTTGCATTTCTCTGTTGATTTCTCCATTTGCTGCTAACTGGCCCCCAAGGCCCTTAAACATAGAAACCTGGTTTAGGAGCTGGCCCTTGATGTTGATGTTCATCTGTCTTGGCTCCATGCAAGTCACTCACATGACTTCACTCTTTTCTTTACTTGATTTGAGGCCATAGTTTGTTAGTTCCCTTCTGGAGGTGGTAACTCACTTGGAATATCATTGTGGAAAAGGTAATGTATTTAGTTGTATAGGAGGGGAATAAGTGCAATATTCAAGTGAATTCATTGCCCTGGTTACCATAGGAATATTTTCAGTTCACAAGAGGCATCAAGAATGTTGAGTTAGCAACTGATTACTGCTTCTCCAAAATCTTTCTAAAGTTCAGGTTAGTCTCAATAATCCAACAGGTGACAAAAATCCTAAAACTATAAAAATGTTCTCAAGCTCTTAAAATGAAGAACTTTTGTTTGCAATGACCCAAAGCAAAAAAGGGGACAATTTTCAAAGATGGATCTTCCTTGTTCAGCTGAGTAGTTCAAGTGGTCACATGGCTGGGGGTTAGCAGCTAGTCGTTTGCCTTGGTGAGGGTCCACTAACATTCTGGGGCCAAACATGGCCACACCTCCTCTCTGAGTCAGCAGTTAGGTCCCCTAAATTAAAAGCCTGTTAAACTCTAATTGTAAATACCTTCCAGAATTAAAGATATCTCACAACGCCAACCATGGGGAGAGAAGCTGTGTGTACCGAGGTTGTGTCAAATAAACTGCCAAAAAGGAAGAATGAAGATTCCTCATATTTTGCCATCACACAGAAGATAGCTTGTTTTAAGAACTGATAAGAATCAAATGAATAAGCTGATAATTTTCACTAATTTTTCTCTCCTTCCACATTATCCATGCAGTTACAGTTAACGTTGGGTTGTAGAATAGTACACACTCTAATGCACATACCGTACTGCAGTGGTATAAAAGAACATGGTTAGAAAAGAAAAAGGTAATTTCAGCGTACAGTCATGTTACATTGGCCTAAGAGCTGGTCATTCTTGTAAGCGAAGCAGTACCAGGCCTAGCCAGGAGCCCTCTTAGGAAAATGCACATTCTGAAGCAGCAGATGATGAGTCAATACAGAACTAAACCAACAGCCTGGTGTGATGTTGCCTTCCTCAAAGAGTCTTCTCACTGTTAAAAGTGTAAAAACATCCCTGAGAAAGGTGACTGGAGAACATGCATGATGAAGATCTATGTAAAACCTGTGCCACTGACAGAGGTGGGGATTTTTATTAATTATTTAGCTGTTTGTTTTTGTTAGAGTATCTGTTTAGCTCAAATGGCAGAACAAACAGCTAGGGGAAACACTGTTAGATTCAGGACTCTGGGAAAGCTTTAGTCCGCCACAGTTCCAAGGAGTCTCTAGAAAACAGGGAAAATAAAACCTGAAAGTTGAAAAACATGCTAAAATGTTAACATGCAACAATTTTGACCTTCTCAGTGCATCATAAAGGGCACAGGCGTCTGCCTCATCTGGAAGGAAATTGGGACTTGTGTTTTCTCCTGTCATCCTTGGAATATTTCTTTTCAATTTCCAAGTTTTTAAAGCATTTTCAGCAAAAACATAATTTTTCAAAACCAGAGATGGCAATTAGGCTCCTAACTCTCCATGACCTAAATGCCATTTGTATCTTTGAAAATCTTTTAATCAATGTAATTTCCAAATAAACAGTAGCATAATCTATTGGTTAGAGTACAGGCCTTGGAGCTTGAAGACATACGTGCTATTCTCGGCTCTGTGGGTTGCTTGCTGTTTGACCTTGTGTAAAACACTTAATCTCTGTTTGCCTCTTTTCAGTCTCTCCCTCTGTTAAATGAAGACAGCCACTTCCTATTTCACATGGGTGTTTGAGGTTTAGTTGTTTGTGAGTGCTTTGAACATCTTGCACATAAAGTGCTATGTAAGTATAAAGTATATTATTAAGTAGTAACAGATGCAGAGGTATCTGAAAAAACAGTATATTTACCAGTGAGTTACCTGTACATGTGTCATTTCAAGTGAGAATGTATTCTGGTTTTGCTTTGGCCATTCAGGACAGTACACTTCCCATCACGTTAATACTTTTGAATTTGAGGAATGCTCTGAGATTAAGCAATACATTAAAATTTCCTGATCAAATGCCAAAAACCATACATGAATAGGAAATAGATATCAGTAATTACAGTACAGACTTCATCTATTTCAAAACCCTTTGCTTCAAAGAACAAGTATTAACTGGACAGACACTCCTTCACAAATTAGAGGTTGCAAAGGCTTATTACACACCATATTTATCTTTGAAATTTATCCAACAGAATCAAACCAAAAAAAGTAGCACTTTCTAATTTGAAAAAGATGTTACAGATTATAGTTGCAGGCAAGAAACTATTAAATCTATTACATCCCTATATGCATTTTTTTTATCTGTCTCTGCAGCCACTAACTGAGTTTAGGAGCACAGGAGTGTAGTGTTTTGAAATATTGCTACCTGTATTAGTATGATGTTTTAAGCTGATAAAATGCACCCTCTTTGAAGTTGCACTATTATGGGAATCACAAGACAAAGTTTTGTTCTTATTAGACATCAGAACACAATGGAGATGAGATACATGGGTTTGGACTAGTGCCAGGTGTATTTTGTGGGAGAAAATGGGTGGAGGAAGGACAATGATTTCCAAGGGGATGAGAAACTTTTAAGGTGAGATGTGATTGAGAAGCCAATTGCAAAATCTCGGTACATTGGGAGTGAAGTAGTTGGAAAGGGGTCACAGGTAGAGAGTCACCAGATCCCATCTTTAAGGTTGAGATATCCACAAGAGATGAATGATTGAGAGGTTTCTTATCCTACAGCGTAAGATCTTTGGAGTAGGGATTAGCTATTGGGTATGTGTTTGCATAGTGATTAGCACAACAGGGCTATGATCCATGACTGGGTGCCCTGAGGCCTTACTGTGACACTAATAATTGTTCTGGTTTACCTGTGGAAGAGTATTTTCATTTTCAAAATGATCTCTGCTGTTTATGCTGGACAGTCACACTTGGGAATGCAGCTACACCTTTTCAAACGACTCTTAGAGTGTCAAAGAGGACTTAGAGTCACCGTTGCAATTTAGGGATATGGGAAAAGGGTGCAAAATTGCTTCAAGGGTTTGGGTCCTTCAGTACTTCTTGGGGTAAGTTGATTAGGCAGGAAGAGTTTGCTTCCTAGATGCTGGCCAGGCTCAAGGTATTTAGCACCAGTTCCTTTGGTTGCCCCTGAAGTATTATCTATTATTGTCTATACAACAAAAATGGCACCGGTTTAATTCAAGATGTGAATATGACCCAATATAGTTAAACTAATGCAAACAGCTGTGCAGACACTTCTTTTTCAGAGCAGCTTATTACAATTTAGCTCACTGATTAGGAAGAGGTGTAAGTCAGACAGAAATAAGAATGTCCAAACAGCTTTGTGCACCACTTTAACTAGCAGATTAAAAATGAATGTAAACCAGTGGAGCTCTCTTATATAGACAAGCCCTTAGAAGCATAGTGTTTCAGATGTCAGGAACTCTTCGCTTCATGCTTGGAATCTTTTATTGTTGCTGCAGACCTCACTACCATTAGCCACACTTTTGTAACATTGACATTGGAGTCCTGCTACGCTCTGTGCGGGATTGCAGAAGACTACTCAAAAAGTTCAACTAGTGTTTTGTAAATCACACATATTGTGGCACATCTTGCAGGAAACATTATACCAGTGCTCCAACCTCTGAACTGATAGCTAATATGCTTGGGGTACAATTAAAGGCGTTGGTAAGGATTTATAACTCTTTACACTACTTGGACTCTGGCTATAACACCAACTCCCTTCCCCCTCTATCACTACAATAGATAAGACCTTAGCTGATAGTCTCCTAAACTGAGAAGGAACTGCTGGTGGGATGCTTTCAGTGAAGGGCCCTCAATTTTGAAATTCACATTGGTTCAACAAGAGCTCATTTGTTCTTCACAAGGTATTTCTCATAGATTCCAAGGCCAGAAGGGACCAATGTGATCGAGTCTGACCTCCTGTATGACACAGAACCTCCTCTGAAGAAATTCATGTAGTATATCATTCAGAAAAAAAACACCCATCTTTATTTTAAAATGATCAGTGATGGAGAATCTACTATGACCACTGCTAAATTGTTCCAATGGTTAATTACTCTCATCCTTAAAAAATTATGCCTTATTTCCAGTCTGATTGTGCCTGGCTTCAGTTTCCAGTCTTTGGATCATGTTATACCAAGAGTTCCCAAATTTGTTCATGGCTTGTCCAGGGTAAGCTCCTGGAGGGCCGCGAGACGCTTTATTTAACTGAGCGTCCAAAGGCACGGCTGCTCCCAGGTCCCAGTGGCCACGGTTCGCCGTTCCTGGCCAATGGGAGCTGCGGGAAGCGGTAGCCCGGCCCACGCCACTTCCTGCAGCTCCCACTGGCCGGGAATGGCAAACCGTGGCCACTGGGAGCTGGGAGCAGCCGTGCCTGTGGACACTCAGTTAAATAAAGCGTCTCGCAGCCCACCTGGGGCTTACTCTGGACAAGCCGCAAACCAAGTTTGGAAAATTCTGTTATACCTTTCTCTGCTAAACTGAAGAGCCCATTATTAAATATTTGTTCCCCATGTTGGGACTTAAAGACTGTCTTCAAGTCACCCCTTAACGTTCTCTTTAAGCTAAACAGACTGAGCTCCTTGAGTCCATCACAATAGGCATGTAATGGTCACCTGATTTCCCAGGCTTCTGAAAATGTCAAAGGGCAGATGGATCTGGGATGTTTGGATATCAATAGTCCTGGTGGTTTTATTACGGTGATTGATGAAATGATAGGGAACATACTTTTTTCTACTAATCTAACCTCAAACAAAACATACATTTTTTGTACATACACTTCATTTTAACAGGAGCAGGGTTAAGGGTCTACATAAAAATGCTGCTCTTCGTGTTTCTTCAGAGTCCTCCTGTTATATTTGCTACTGTTCCCCAGGCTGATTGTAGTTGAAAACAAGACTTCAGAAATGTATAAGCAGTAAAGTGTTGCTCAAAACACAGATTTTGTTTGGGAAAGGGAGGAAGAGAAAATGAACAACAGTTCAGAATGCAGTTGTGCCTGTTTGGCCAAAACACAGAGCTATACTGGGAGGGAGGGAGACAAGGTGGGTGAAGTAATATCTTCTATTGGACCAACTTCTTTTGGTGGAACAGACAAGCTTTCAAGCTTCACAGAAGACTTGAAGAGCTCTGTGAAGCTCAACCGCTTGCCTCTTCCACCAACAGAAGTTGGCCCAATAGAAGATATTACCTCACATGACTTGTGTCTCTCATATCCTGGGAACGACACTGGAAAAAGTCTGTAATGTAAAATGCCTATGACTCACACCAGTCTTTTAAGAGGTTCCCCACCCCCCAAAAAAGGTGCAATTACCTGCTTAAGATGATAGAGATCTGAATACAGACAATTTTGCAGTATTAAGCTTTTCATATTTTTTCACTGTGTTAATTAAATCTTTAACATCTTTTTGAACAGAGTTTAATTCTGCTCATTTACAGACACTAATAAACAAAGGCTTTAGGAACACCAAAATACTTAAAATGTGATCATTTTTAATTCATCACACGAGTAAGTTAAAGGAAATGTTCTGCATACTTCCTAAATAATTAATTACATTATTAATGGTCTACAATAAAACTAATTTGTTATTTTAAAGGTGAAAAATATTACATGCAGAGAGCACTGTTGAAAAGAATATAAAACAGTGATTTCTCAAACACAAAAAACCCTTACCTTTTATTTTTTGGCTATTATATTTTCAGATCAAATAAGAGTACTGTTCCTTCTGGTGTGATGCACATATATCAACAATTTATTAACTAGATCAGTTACTATTAAGCTGAAGTTTACACCATTTCTTTTTCAGTTATTAAAAGAGGTAATTTTATTAAAGTACCAAAACATGTATCATATTAATCTGTTTTCAGGGCACAGGATAATTAGCATCATTTGGTTTTTTTCAGTGTATAGCACATAAAAAGGCCATCTTTTTCCTAACATTTATTTACCATCTGTTTAAAAAAATAAACAAGCTATACACAGTAAAAATGATTCCACCTGAATTTTCAGATAGGAAGTTTTGTAGAATTCTGGTATATTTGAAATTCAGAAAAAAATTCTTTATATAGTATTTTTCTAGGTGTGCCAAGGAACAACTATGGCATTTTCCCATTTTCATAAGCCATAAATGTCTTAAATGTAATGTTATTCCATGTGGGAAAAATACAGATACATACACACACAATACATTATGTATTTGTAAATTTAATGCATATATAAAGTAAATAATATGAGGACTACATACCACTTGCTTCCTTTCCCCATGCCAATGGCTCTTCCAAAAAAGGTACATGTATTTAAAATACAGTTTGAATTTTATGATGTTCTGTTTCAGAAACCTGTTTACTCACTGGTTTATAGTCTTGGCAGTTGTCTTTAACTCTGTCATCATAAATAATTACAGCTAACTCTAGGATTACCATATTGCAAACTCTCATCTTTATGAAAGTACAATGTTCTGCTGGGGGGGAAGAAAAAAAATATATCCAACATCCCGAGGGCTACCAAAAAATGCCCTATTCCATGTTAGACTACAAACCTTAGGTCTTAGAATTGGTGCCGTAAACCTTCAAAGTACTATTCTTTGGCAAGTTGTTTTAGCCTGAAGTTCTTAAATAGTAAATCACCATTATGTTAATACCAAACCTTTGGCCTGAAACATATTAATCTTGTTTAACAACAACTGACGTTTACATTCCCAATTCATTTCAGGCATTTTGATGACTAAACATATATGCAAAGGCTTCAGGGAAAAAAGTTATTGCTAATCTTGAATGTGTCCTTACTTTTCACTGTGAATGATTTTGAGAAAACATTATTAACAATTCTTGTTACTTACAACATAAGCATTCAAAGAATAATTATTTTATAAAACATCTGGCACTGAATAAAATTTGCATTTGATATTCGAGTGTAAGTTGATCAACTCCACAACATAACAGATTTTAGATATTTTCAAGATTAATATTTCTACATTTTGTCCAATTGACAAGATAGGGATATTGAAACTTGAACACATGTGAAGTAAGTGGGGAAGGATAAACTGGAAGGGTCTTCAAGATGGTGGTTCCAGGACATGGGGCATACTAGATCCACCCAATGAATCTAAGCATTGCACTTCACGAACTCTCAGACTAAAATTTTCTGTTGCGATTCATCTAGCCACATAAATAAATAATACAAAGACAAGATACTTTTAGTAGTATAGACAATAGCTTAATTTAAAATTATTTTCATACTTAATACAACTAAATAAAAGGAGCATTGGGTAAGGTCACAAAAGTCAATATTCTGGTATTCTTTAGGCATTTCATGGTATACCTTCAACTCAATCAACTAATATCTTGTATCCAAATGGTTCAAAGAGCAGCCTCAAAACAATACTGTGATAAGATCTGTACTACTTAGTAGATCAGATGTATAATTGATAAGATATTGATTTTTTTTTTAAAACGAAGAACCTGTCCCTTTACCCACACCCATGGATCACTGACATGAATATTTTATCATTAAAAAAAAAGTCATAACCACCTAATATTTGGGTCCAGATTTATGGGAATCTTGACCAGGCTCCACAATTCTTCAGACCTGAGATGTGTTATACAGAATTTTCTCCATTTGGGAGAATGAGTGGAATGTTAAGTTTCTATGTGCAATAATAAAATATCTATTCCCACTACAATTTTAACAGGAATTTGAAACAAGATATTGAAATCTAACAGAATTACGGGAAATAAGTAAACAAACAGGTTTTGCTTAGTTTTTTTTAAACTACTATCAACCTTGCTTAGTTGTTCAAGTTTTAGTTATGCAAGCATAAAAGAGGCAGGATGTACTGTATTAAACCCCCAATAATTATATTTTAAACAGCTTTGCTTTCAGATGTGATCAAGGCAGAACTACATGTATCCCATGTTGCTTTTTGTTTCCCATCTTTTCTTCGCTTCAAATCTGAAATGAAGCACAAAACCATGTTAGGTGTCACTACAATGATATTTGGGAGTTTTCAAGAGAAAACATTTAACCTCAATGAAAAAAAAATCAGAATTTGGTTTTTAGTACCCTAATAATTATGAAAAGGCAATATAAACATTAGAATAACTTATCAGTTATGGTAACAACTATATATTTAGTCTGATTCACTATTCAGGAAAAAAACAGGTTAAACTAAACAAACAAGGATCAGCACAAGTCTATTTGAAGTAAGGAAACATTTAACTGAGATTCTATTGAATCCATTTAGTGCCAACAAAACCACAAATACTGAATATTGTACTCAAATGACGCACCCCCAGGCAAGCTTCTTTTTCTTTCGAGCTTCTTGGGAAGCCTCCGTATCTTGCTTGGCTTTTACAAAGTTGCGACAAGCAACAGCTTTAGCAATTTTCACGCCGAGCTAAGAAGGGGTGAGAAGGAACAGAAAAAAGTCAACAGAAGCAAATGGTTTACATCAAACATGAGGCCTATCAATGAGTTATTTAGTTTTAGACTCTTTCCCATGGGCTAACATGAGTTACGATAACTTTTGAAAAATCAGATGGACGGATGTACCCACAGGACTGAACAGGACCAGATTTTCTATGGGAGAGACAGATGATCCATTTTACCCTGTGTGCTTCAGTCTAAAAAGACAAATAGAACTGAAGGAGCAATGATTCTGATCTGTTCCCACCTCCACACCCTCATCAGCCAGAAAGATGGCAGCGTTAAGAATGGTGGGCAAGAACAGTAGGGGTCCTCAAGGCTCTGAGTAATCCCACCCATCCAACAGATGGTATACTTGTAAATTCAAAAAAATTACTATTTCCTCACATACAGTACCTTTCACATATGGAATTTAAAGCACTTTAGAACTGGTGAAGGCTAGATTTTAGGCTAATCTCAATAACATGAGACAGGTACAAAAGGAAAGAGCTTACGTATTGGGAATTACTAGAGCATCAGCTCCCTCCTTGGTCTAGTTTTTTGTCTAATACATCATATTAAAGAATGAAAATTATTCATATAATCACATGAACTAAAATGACAAGGAAGTTTTAGATCTGTAAAGTTTGTAGCCAACAAACCTAGACAGTTTTTTTTAAGTAATAAAAACTTGGCATTTTAGCCATTGCTTTGACTGTTTCAGTATTCAGCGTATATTTCAATCTAAGGGCCAAATTCAGTAGTGATGGAAGTGCCAGCGACATGTTAGATACATAAATTGATCAGGAAAGAATAACTGACAACATTGTAACATGCACAGGTTTGGTATCCTGCTATAAATGTGTCCAATTTCCAGTGACTCAATGGGAATTATTTCCACTAATACTAGGGATGAATTTGGTTCAAGTGGTGTTTAGGATGGTGCAGGTGAAAGAGAAGGAAAGGAGCTGCTTTATTTTACAACTCGAGCTGGCCAGAGAATGACAACTGCATTTCATGATAATCTGAGGTTTCAAAATTTGTGGGTTTTTTTTTTTTTTTTACTAACTGGAAGAAAATCTTTTGAACATTTTGCAAAACAGAACTGTGTTGAATCACTGGCTTTTGGATCAAGAAAATTAGGTATTTGGTTCATGTCTCTCCCTCTCTTGCCTACTGTGGACCTCAGAAGCCTTATGGTTTAACTTGATAAACAGTACTTTTTGATGAAAAATGTTTTGAAAATGTTCAGACCAACTCTACTTTCATCTTGTTAGTTGCTTTCATGACATACTCTGAGTCATGAAAGACAACTGAAAATTCCTTTCAGTGAAACACATTGTGTTGTGCAGATCACAATTTTCAGAATGCATAGTATTATGGAAATCAAGCTTGAAAAAAGTTAGAATGTGTAATTTGATCTTCAACAGATTTATCAGAACCAAACAATGTATTCCCATAACACCTCAAGCTGATCTTCTCAGATAAATAGTGTCAGGCCTTACCAATATCAAGTAGAAGACCTCCAGGGAAAACCCACCATGCTGCAGGAAATAGTAGTGATATGTTTCAGTAATCCTCTTTTTAGAACATTACTGAACCAGTGCCCCAGCATGGCTCTAACTCTTGCCCATGTGTGGAGATTAAAAACTTCCATAGCACTTTTTGCAGGAATGGAGGTAGTGAGGATATTACCAGCGTCCTGGCCAAAATGTTACAATATAATTTTCTAAATTATCTGCTTACAGATCCAATTGTTGAAATGTTCTTCATTTCCATCCTAAACTATCTAGAGCTACTACACACTGTTAAATGGTTGCCATGTTCTCCTGAGAAGTTGACTGAAATAATGTATTTAGAAATAATTTGCAATAGGTTAAAATGATCTTCAGATTATCAGAATCCAGATTATCATTATTTAGGTAATAAACATGCATGTTATTCAAATAAGCTTTTGACAGGATGTAAGTTGGATGCCATTTTATTTATGTATTTACAAACTTTTTCACCCAAGGGGAATTGAATTGATACCATGGTATATGTCAGAGAAAAGACAAGATGAAATAATGCCAGACAACAATTCTGAAATTGCCAATTTCGAAGATTTCCATTACTGAACATTACTAACTTTCTCCTCATTTTAATTAAATTTTGTGATATCCGTGCATGATGTTAAATAAAGCCAGCAAAAATATAATGTCATGGAAGAATTTCCTCTCAAAATTACTCCTATTCTTCCTGACAACCAGAAAACTCATTTGGCCAAGACTGCTAGAACACATTAGAACAGGTTGCTGTTTCTTGCAGCAGTAACTCACTCAAGGCGCTATCCAAAGCCTGAAGTCAATGAGCATCCTTCCAGTTGAAGGCTGCCTTACACAACCCAGACGGCAAACAAAAGCATCCAAAAAAAGCTATCAGGGTGCAAGGCCCAGGTAACAGAACAGGGGTCTCAGACTACTGAAAACATGACTGGAAATTGCATTAGTCATGGCAACACATACAGAGCTCAGTTTGTTGTCCCTATGCAGGTAGGGCTGCAATTTACTACTGTGAAAATTATACTTCTTAAGGCCATAGATGAAACCCGCAGAATACAGCATTTTTAAATGTAATCTGAAAAGGAAAGCTGACTGTGGCATGCTGATCTTGTTTCACCGGTGAAATACTGGTACCTGTATGTTATAAAGACTGCATACAAAACACTAACAGCTGGTGAGTTGAACCTACTGCCTATTACTCAAAAAGTTTCTTTTATTTTTATCTTGTTTCCCACTCTTGCACCCACCTGTTTTTCTGTTTCACTCACCCACCTGTTGTGTCTTCTCCTTAACCTAAATGGTGAGCTCTTTGAGGCAGGGACAGCCTGGTTATTTGTTTGTACAGCACCTAGCACAACAGGGGTTCTTGATAACTGATTGAGGCCCTAGGCATTTCTATCATACAAATAATAAATTGCTAAGAAGTGAGCATTGACTATTACACTCATTCCTTAAAAAGTCTAAAGCTAAACATTTCTCTAATCTAGCTTTTGTACTTTTTAAGGGTCACAAATATGTCTTGCTGGAGTCGTCCTGATGCATCAAATCAATCATGTGATCAGCCAATATTTTACATCATTAGCCATAGAATGATGTTTTGATTAACAAAAATTAACATAATCCAGTAATTCAATAGACTGACATTTGAACGATAAAATCTGAAGTTAGTCACAAAGCATATCATATGAAGACTAACTAAAGTATAACATTCTGTTACTGACATGCAGTCATTTAATATTTAAGTGTATTTACAAGCATTAACATTTTTGCTATAAAAATTAAATACCTTAAAATATATATGGAGATATACCTATCTCATAGAACTGGAAGGGGACCCTGAAAGGTCATTGAGTCCAGCCCCCTACCTTCACTTAGGACAAAGTACTGATTTTGCCCCAGATCCCTAAGTGGCCCCCTCAAGAACTGAACTCACAACCCTTGGTTTTAGTAGGTCAATGCTCAAACCACGGAGCTATCCCTCCCCCCTGCAATGTTTATAAATAATCCAGATTTAATGAATTAACAAATTCCTGAAGTTACAGTAGAAACTTAAATTCTACCCGTATTCCTTTAATGCACTAAATGAGTATTTGTGACAAAGCACAATAATTTTATTAACTTAATAAATAGAGCAATCAGAGGACTAAGACAATGAATTCACAGCAGAAGAACTGTGCCTTTAAATATGTCTTTTTGATTGAATTTTACGTTCTAGTACAATGAATTAACTAAGAGTTATTCCTTAACAAGTATACACTTAAAATATATTCTAGCGGGCCTATTTAACATCAATATACACACAATCTTACATAACTGATGTCTATAAATGTATTCAAAAAAATCTTATAGTCTGTTTCTGTGAAGGCAGAGTGAATACTTCCATCTTTGAAAGTATGGAAATAAAATGGGATAATAAGATCCTCTGTAGTATATGTGGAAAGGGGGGAAATAAATGTTCTGCAGTACTAATGCTATCACTTTAGGGCAACATAAAGCCTAGTCTGCAAAACATAAAAACAAATATGTTGTGTTTAAACATACACAAACATTTTATTCAAATTAAGCATCTTCTACACCCATCCACACCCAGACGTACATCTTCACTTCCCTCCCTGAACAAATCCTTAAAAGCTTGGTCAATGTATTTTACATTTAAAAAAAAAAAAGCACAAACATTTTGGGTCATCAGATAACTCAACAAAATACAATGTTGTAAGAAAAAAGAAAACATGAATAAAAATATATACAACAATTTCTTGTGTAGCCAAAGTATCAGCATTTTCCATATAGAACATCCAATATTTTGCTGCATTTTAATTAAGGTGTCTAAACATTATCACAAAGAACTGCAAATTGGTCAGAGCACGCAGTAAGGAAAATTAAGCTCTAAAGGCTTTTTATCACCATATTTCAGGAACCAAGGGTGTAAAATGTTCTAATTTGGGATATATTAAAAGCCATAAAAGGTCTTTCAAAAAGATTAATGGTACTTTGCTTGGATTTAAGATAAGGGCTTTAGCTGGTTGGAAAAGCAGGGCCCTGGCTAGACCCTTGAGGCATTCATCTTTACAGCCACTTGGAAGATTTGTAAAAGCGTCTGCATAACCTCAAGCAAACGCACTGCGACATTTTTTTTAAATTCCTTTCAATTTTACAGGTTTAAAGTGTGTAAATCATGTTGGGTAGTAAAGCAGATATAATGGCTCATCCTTGTAACATAGTACAGATTTTTTTAAGACAAACTTTTTAATCAACTCAGTTTCCATGAGGCAAAATCTTTCCATATTAAAGTTCACCGATAATCATTTCAAATATCCTATTCTATCAGCTTAATGTAGCATAAATGCAAACTTCTTATCCATCATTTTTCATAAAATTTTATTCATCTGAAATTGTTACCTTGTGACAAATTTCTAAAGCTTTCCCTCTTTTTGAATAGTTTCAAGGCACTTATTTAAAAATACCAATTATCATACTTTAACTTTGTATGGAATAACAGGTTTCTATGAAAAATATTTATGCCATTCTCTTTTGTTCTTTAATTAAATGAAAACAGATGTTTTCTGAAGTAAAGCGGAACCATTACTGGAGTACTTAAAGTGTTAAGGTCTTTAATTTTTATATCAGTTTGGTCTACAATTCCTGATTGTCTTTACTCAAGCTCAACATTAATGTCAAGCAAGTTACCTAGGAGACGAAAGAGATCAAAGAGACAAAAAACCCTCAAATGTCTGATTAATCAAGCCTGCAAACAGCTTATTTCTTTTAGCCTGCATGCAAGTATGAAAATGAGATTCTGGGAGCCGTACATTGTGCAGATTTGTTCATTCTTATCAGAACAAAGCCAGCGGCAGCTTATTTCATGGATCATTGGCACTGTCATCAGTGCTACACAGAACGGGTGACAGCTCCTCATTTTGAGGCTTGAACAAAATTAGCAAAAAGTCGGCACAAATTAGCCTCTCATCTTTTTAGTAATATGACATTATTCATTTACTTTTTATCCAATTTTTAATTTTTTCCTTGTCAGCTATCCCTTTCTAGTGTTTCTTGCACAGCATCATAAAACACTTTTAAAACAAGCAAAGAAATGGCTGAAGTTGAAATCGTATGTAAAGTTCAGGCGGCAAGACAGAAAACATTTTTATTGAGATGCAACAGACATTTACTGTAACTTACAGAAAACTTTCCAGAAAATCTTGAGATATTTAATTTGGAATATTATTCAGCAGAAACCTTTCATTAAATGAGAAGTCATGTTTAAAATACAAACTCTCTATGATACGAGTAATGAGATAGCAGATTCAAGAACCGCTCCAGAAATGTCATATTTAGGTGTGATCTACAAAATGCTAAACCCACAGAGGCTTTTACAAAACATCTTTATTCAAACAGGTCCCGAAGCATCCTATGGTCATACCAGAGAAGCCAAACAGCCTTTTAATACAGTATTACAGTTTCTCATCAAATATGAATCTAGTTATTTCAGGCTTTGCCTTTAGCAATGATTTTCTCCTTTTATGTTATGGAATGTTATCCATTGCTGATGTATATAAAATATATAAAGCAAACAAGAATATTGAGTGGATTTTGCAGTGAAAATTGTCTGCTTTCAAGAATGTGCTCAACATTCACTGTAAAATAGTTTAATACCTTTGTTGTTTTTTTATGCTGGATATTAAAACATCAAATTATATTTAGATGACACTAATGTAGCAAGAACAGAAAAATATTCTAATATTTAAGCTCTCTTCTAGATTTAAACATTTATATGCGAGTAACTTCTTCCATTCATGAGAAAACAGCATTAAAAATTAACTATAAGCTGTTAGATGCTTTACAGAGTCCCCTTATAAGAAAGGCAGTTTAAAAAAAAAGAACTGTAGTACTGTTTTCAGCAATTTCTTTATCTCTGTTCTTCTAAGTAAGAAAGCTTATTAACAAGCTTTGAACTTAAAATCACATTTACAATAATGTGCCATCAACAGTTTTATAAGCTAATTAGAAAAAAAAGATTAATTAATGACTGGCTGCTAATAAAATGGCAATCATGAAGAAAGAAACCAAGGGTGCTAAGCTTCAACTACCACCAATTAAGAGCTAATTACAAACAAATTATATATGTGTTTTGCTGTGGGCTTTAATTTACTAAAATGGTTTTAATTAAAAGAGAAAACATGCTGATTAATTGAACTGCAGAAAAAATCTACACTATAAACTCGGCTTTGTCTGTCTCTTTAATTAGACTTGTAACATCTGAAATCTTTTTTTAAGGTTTGTTAAGAAAAGATATACATAATTAGAGGAGCATAAGAATGTAATTCTAGGTGATAACCCTGTCATATAGCAAAGGTTAAAAGAAAACAATCTTAATGAAGAAAGATATTTGGAAGCACCTCTACTAAAATGTTAGGGGGGAAAAAAAACTCATCACCAAGACAAAATAAAATCTACTCTTCTTTTTTCCAGGTCTTTTAATATAAATGAAGCCTAAGTTAACTGCTGTGCAATTATAGTCTTTAAATTTGTTGCAACCACTTTGGGTACCTACACATATTATAGTAAATTTTGAATAGGGTAAATAAATTTAGAACTACAACTCCATTCACAGTAGTGGTAGTAGAGTAGCCATTTCCCCATGTGATTAATTTACCCTGTATATATCTAACAGAGGGATGTTTGTATGACTTGGCAACCATAAGCTATATACTATTTCTTTAACAATAAGGTCAAATTTTAAAATACAGAGATAGTTTTAGGAACCTAGCTCATGTGTTCCCCAATCTAAATTATCAAGCTAGAATTTGCTTTCAAATGAGGACAATTTCATCAACAATTATTAGCAAGTGGTCAAAAAATGATGTCACAATCAGAGTCGATAGAAAGCTCAACAGAATAGCTCTGTTGGGAGATGAGAATGGTATCCCAATGTCTGGTTAATTAATTTGATTATAATGTATATATTTCATTTATTACAATAATGCAGAGTTTACTTGTAAATTATAGCTTTTGAAACTTCTCACCAAAATGCCAGAAGCCTCTAAGCTAAACACATAGGAATAGTGCTGTCAAAACAGGTTATTTAAAGACTGACAACTGCTTCAGTAATTTAGTACTCTAAATTACATAATATTTTTAAGGTTTCTTTTGACAGGTAAATCTAATGTGGTCAAGATAATTTTATTGTGTTCAAGTTACTGCCCTCAGGCTAATGCACTCTTAGACAATGTGGCACCTATGCAGCAATAGCTACACAATAATCACAAGTGAAATGAAAAGTTTGAATTTTTGCCAGAATAATTCTCAGGACTATTAGAGCCATACAGAAACCTGCGTTCTGTTTCCAGAGACAGAACAAAACATTTGAGCATGATAGCATTAAAGAAAAATATGGTTCACTCCAAGAACAATGTAAAGTATTTTCAGGGTGAACTACTGAAAAGCTCTCTTTTCAGGTCATGCAAAATCTATTATAGAACAAGTTTACAAAGAATTAAATAGCCACAGCCTTACATATATAAGCATGTAAAGGAAAATGTGAATATCTTTAAGGGATTACGTTGTTTACAGAATGTGATATTACTAAGTACTTTGAGTCATAACTCTTACATAGGTTGTACATTTAGTGTTATTCAGAATCAATATAGTGTTCTAAGTTCTCAGTATTGACTTATTTAAAGGAGTGCCTGAAAAGTCCAACAAGTACAGTAAGTGAACCATTCACATTGCAATTTAAGGTAACAGTCTATGTTAGAATGTCATATTAGGTATGTGTTCAAAGCTTGCTACCGAAGCAAGCGCGGTTAGCATATTATATATACCAACACCAAACAATGTTTTATGAAATCCAGGGAATCTCTATACAAACATTGCAAAGCTGACCATGCTAACTTCGTTCTTGCAACAATATCCATTCTAAAAAAGATTCAAGGCTCTTTGGATAACTCCTATATAAATATTCAATACTTTTCTTGATATCTCTCAGGTTAAACAAGTTATCATTAAATATACGATGTTGCAACTATGGCCTTAGGTACTCATTTCTACATTCAAGCAGCAGAGCTTTAAAACATGGAGCACTTTTCTAATGCTTACAGTCTTAGATTAGAATATGATAAAGATAGCACTTGGATTACAAAAAAATACACTTTAACTGTGAATGTTTATATTGTGCAAATTGTAAGAAAATTAAAACTATCCATTCTTAACATAGTAATTAAAAAAGTAAGTTTCTTGGAAGATGCATGCTTTGCAGAAGTGTTTTCCAGTGCTGTACAGTGTTTAAAAACCCTAGATAAATGTTGTGTGCTTTTTTAGATTTAGAAATATATAAACCACACAGCTGAGGTTGAGCCTCTGAAGTAGTATATTCTATGAAGTATCCTCTCTCAGAATGAAATTCATTCAATATTGGAGAACCTGCCCAAGAATCACTGAACCACTAGAGATCCATGGTGGGCAAAAGAATCAGAAAGAGGACTTGCTGAATGCAGGGCCCATGGATTCTACATTTACAAACATCCACTAGCCCTCAGAATCTCTCTCAAAGGATGTTCAAAGGAACTGTCATCACTATTCCAGCCTATAAAGTGGAATAATAACCATAAAATGAGTGTGTTCATTACTTCAAACCATACAGAGTTTCTACGGTTTCTTTGTAGAAATCTTTGTGCAGGGATTGGGGTGAATTTCACCAGCCAGATACTTACTACATTTCTGTTAATAATTAATTTCATGTAGCTGCATCAAGGGTGGTTATACATGTAGTCCACAATCTTACAATCAGATCCATGCATAGTCACTTGTGAGTGAACATCAGTGGGTCTGTGTGAGGAGAAGCACTGAAGTCTATGTGTTTCTGTGCCTGGGTCTACTTGTGCACAACAACTTCAGAACTGGAGTTAATGTGTTCACTTCCATACTTCCTCCCCCATAAGTTAAAAAAAATATTTTATATTATTTTTGATCAATAAGAGTTACATACAATTTTACTTTCTCTTGTTTATTTTCCTAGCACATGCACTAGCATACCAAATTCCAAGCTCAGAAACACCTTACCTTAACACAATTCACTCTACAATTGCCAAAATACACATGCTAATTTTGATCTAGAAAATTTGTCATGCACACTGTAGAACTAAAAAAAGTTTACTAAAAGAAAATCATATTTGATATTGTAAACAATTCTACATTTTAGCACTGAAAATTAGAATTTATAAGGTCCATGCTGTCTTGGAAAAGATCTGAATCTGTTTTGACTTAAGGATAGTAACAGAGAGACCTTAGAGAATTTTGCCCCATGATGAAAGCAATCAGATTTTATTTGTTCCACATTCATTCAATTGCTAGCCCACAACAATCCAGCAACCAGGCTTAAGAGCCCAAAGAAAATTGTGTGCACAGTGCTATGAAAAATATCTATTGAGACAGCAATCTATTCCTTGACAGGTGTATTTTCGTCAAAGAAACATAGACAATATCCAGCTTCCAAATTTACTCCTTATCCTACAACGTGACAATGTGTGCCCCCAAATACTCTGCAACAAGTGTTATATACAAAAGAAAAAGGAAGGAAAGAAAGAAAAACCCTTGCTACAGTATCATTTGGGTTTCAGGGATGTGAATTTCAGTGATCCACCCAGCCAGTCTCCAGATTATGCACATTCTGTAAGTCATCACTTGGATTCTAAGGGAATCAGATTTCAAAAAATCATCCCTCACTGTGTCATAATGATAGCACATCGACAGCATGATTTTGGCATTCCCTAGCTTTTTTATGGCATGTTTTCATTGCCTATTCCCAGTCATCTCTTTATTTTTGGCTTCATTTTTCTAAATACTGATGCTGTCCTATCAGTTTCACAGGCTTATAAATGTTATACATCAAAAATTAGTTTCACTTATTAAAGCAGGAAACAGCTTTAAGAACTCTGGGATCTGTGCCTCAAAGCAAAGGCTTTATCAGCAGGTTCCAGTCACTGCTTCTTGAGAAAGAAAATGGTGCTGATTAAAAAAAATCTATACACCTGATTTCCAAAAGAACACCCACCCACTGAACACACATTCCACAGGGCTGCAAGGGGACTGTACCCCAAATAGAATCAGCTTATTTTTGATATCCTCATACAACACTTCTCAGGAATAATAATTAAGAGAAATAAAATGTAAAATAATGCAGTTTCTTATATACAAACAGCAGCTCAACTCGGTTTTTGCCCCCCCCTTCATGGGTACACAGTCAATATCTTTCTCTCTGTTTGGCTCAACCATTTCCTGATGCTTACAACATTTGGAGGTGAGAAGAAAAGTAACATTACAGCTTAAATTGTGAAAAAATTGGGTAATTTTTTAGAATTATTTCACTTTCTACCAAAAAAAAGCAGCATTTCACAAAAACAAGGATTTTTTTTTTAAACAGTTCAGAATGAGACAGGAGAACATCACATGGATGTTTGTATCAATATTTAAAAATGTGAAAGCAATTTTGTTGTATTAGTCTGTACCTGGTCTATAAGACAATAGTGTTCTGACTCAGCTGCTCCCATAACTGCACCTTTTCTTTGGCTCTTTATGCAATCAGTTACTACATGAATGATTTCACCAGAACAAAAGACAGCACTTCCCACCGGCTCCCACAATTATGGAGACCCACCTTAACCCATGCAGATTCTTTTTGTGTCAAAAAAGAACCACCAATCTTGCAATGAGTTTTGCATAGGCAAATCCCTGAACCTGTGTAAAGTCCCACTGAAGTTACTGGGAGACTGCCACATGAAACGCATTGCAACATCAGTACCATGAGCATTTGCATTTTCCTTCTCTCACAACGTATTATTTATTCAGACTAACCACCTTAACCAAAATGGAATGAAGGTTGTGAACACTAACATTGTTTCAAATGTATTCTTGATTTTAGAACCTGCTAATACTATAAAGTCAACAATCTGGAGCTAAGGTACCAGAAATAATATGTAATGATAGCACCCAATATGCTAGGTGTTGTACAATCCCATGTCTACCCAATTCAGATAACGATCATCTTCTTTCTTGTCATTTCCAAATTTGGGGTCAGCAACTTTTCTAGCCTTCTTCCAAAACTCAACATTGTATGCCAGGCTTTCATACAGATTGGTCTCTCTGAGGTCCACTGATATTTGGCTCATGTATTGAATCTTTTGTCTCCCCCGGGTCATTTTCCATCCACAATCACTGCAAGAGCCATCCTACTGATACAACTCTCAAGTTACCACTGGATATGCCCACACCAACATAGCCTAGCCTCCCTCAACTTGGGTTCAGTTAGAGCAACTTGTATTAGGCCCCTTACATCATTTCATTTCCTATCATGGAGTGTCCTACCATTTGACCACCACATCTTCATTTCTGTGGTGGAGAGCACACTGATTTACTTTGTTGTGGCTGGCCAAATCTCTATTCTATACATTAAAACAGGTCCAATTCCAGTTTTATACATTCATCTTTTAACTTTATTGGCCTCTTTTCGTCACACAGAACTGGGGTCAGCTCTCACCATTTGCACCAAGCAGCTTTAGTATGATGCCAGGCATCACTCAGCAGGGCACCATCATCAACAACCACTGATCCTAGGTATTTAAATTCTTTCATTCTTCTAAGCTCTCTGCCTTTATAAAGAGTCCTCCTCCTTCAGTTACCATAGCCTTGGTCTTACCAACATTCACTCTAAATCCACCCTGCTCAAAACTACATTGCCACTGTTCAAAATGGCTTGCAGGGCCTCACAATCTTCCACACATATCACTAAGTCATCAGTGAATGGCATGTTCCAAGGTGGCTCCCTTCATTTATTCTCTTATCACATCCATGACAACCAGAAACAAAAATGGGTTCAACTGACGCTGATCCTGATGCTAGCCAACATTTACTGGAAATTCATTACTGCAGCCCCATTTAGTTTTGACTCAGCAGTCACTCCATATTCTGGCCTCACATAGCTCCAAACTTCTTCCAATCATCATTCCTACATTCCAACTTGCACATCTCAAGATTACACACTCATTTCTTTAACTTTAGTGGCCCTTGCCCATTTACAACAGTTATCCAATTCAGATAATAGTATATCATAAATGGTACAAAACCTTGTAATTTTTCATATTAATTTGCATTTGTAGTAAAAAAAATTTGAACAGAAATCTCAGCATGTTTTATTGATTGTTGTACTCTAACCAATTTAGAGTAGATGAGGAAATGCTGCATTTCAGGTCTCTTCTTGGAAGGAGATATATTAGGAGTGTTTTTATACTGTACTTGAAAGGATAGGTGAGATGTTGGCATATTTCATTCTGAGCAGGTGGGTGATCTCAAAAAGGGAGACACATGGTCGATAGCAGACGGTCTTAGGTCTATAATTATACTATGTGAAGTGACGGTTTTCCAGTCACTAGTGGAAATGTAGATAGCATATGGTAGTTACTTACATAGTGCCCTCAGTGGCTGAGTAAGGCAGTTTCCCGCAAATGTGTAGAAGACAGAGCTGACGCAGAGTCAGAATTATTTATGGGACCTTAAGTACAAATTTCCTAGCCTCTAAAACTCTGCTTTTTAATGAGTAACTAGAATGGTATACTGTACTATGTTAAATTTAACTGATAAGCAACTGCAGCTTTAAGTCTATTTTTTTAAAAATTTGGCTGGAAATTTTCTTGTTAAAAACATTTATGTGAAAATCTGAAGTAAATTGTAGTGTTTTCCTTCTTCCTTTTTAAACTTTCAAAAACCCTTTGAATTCTAGTGGCTTTGCCAACAGACCTGAAATCTCCAACCTGGGTGTGTGAATGGGAAGAGTCACGGGAGGGAGGAGATATCTTCTAGCAGGAAAATGGAAAACCTTGTAGTAATAAATAAGAGGAAACATACAAACCATTTCCTCTATTTATTCAGAGCCACATTTGACTGTTCTCCCTTCCCTGGCTTCTGAGCTGTTCTTCAATATTTTCTTTCTTCGCATTTTCCCCACCCTCCCTCTGCCTTCATGGAAGCTGGAGGCCAGCTGCCTATGCTGGACTCTAGTGATGCACTGCTGATGCCATACACACACGCACACATTTATTTGTGTGGTTTCTCATTCTAAATCCCAGTTCACAGAGGCATCTAACAGGTTAACTACCAAAGTTGAAGAGTTCTGTCAGCATTTTACAAACCTTTTGAAAGATCAAAGGCCTGGCTACACTAGCGGGGGGCAGGGTTTCAAACTAAGATACGCAACGTCAGCTACGCTATTCATGTAGCTGAAGTCGAAGTATCTTAGTTTGACTTACCTGGCCGTCCTCACGGCGGCGAGTCGACTGGCTCTGCTTACTCCTCCTGCCAAGGTGGAGTACGGGCGTTGATTAGTGAATCGATTTATCGCGTCCAGATGAGACGCAATAAATCAATCCCCGATACATCAAACACTACCCGCAGATCCAGCGGGTAGTATAGATGTACCCAAAGTTAATAAGTTAATTCTACAAATAGTCACCCGCCTGCCATACAATTACTTAGACACACTAGCTACCATTGCAAACAATGTAATAAAAGATGTGAAGTTTCTGGACCAACCTAATTTTGAGATATGTTCTTAAAACAAAAATAATTACAATTATTCCAAAACAAAAAACAAACAAACCCTTTTTATTACATAGCTATATCTCTGAGCTCTCATCCAGTTTGCTAGAGGATAAATTTTGTTAAGATGGGAAAGAGAGGCAAAGTATGAGGTACGGAATGTTTATAAGAAAGTTACTTTCCATCTGAAATTTCTTGAGAAACTGATGTGGAAGAAGGTTCAAATTTTAGGATTATTACAGAAAACTATTTATAGTCATAACTATGGAGTTACTAATGTGGTCCACAATAACTTGTTTGTCTGAGACCAATCCTTTTAGGGGTTGTGTGTTCAGGTCTTCTTGTGATAGATATTACTCGAGCCATTGAAAATACAGATGATATTGTCCAAACAGTCCTAAAGTTACATCTGTGGCTATAATAGGTCGTGGCTGAAAGAAGCCTATGTAAGCAGCAGCAAAAGGAAAAGATGCCAGGAACAATCTTTAACAGTATTGGTTAAATTATAATGACTTATGACTAGATACACAAAGTTAAAAGAGTTCTAAGAGGTAGTATTTAACTAGGTCAACTTACCTCACGAGTGGCTAATCTATTACTCAGTTCCTCAGCTCTCTCAATATCCCCTTCAGTCAAAGACTTGTCTATGCTGACTTCAAGACCAGACTGGAAAAAAAAATGGCAAACATCTTCAGGACAAAATGAAGGGGAAATAGGATTTATAGAGAGAACTCTTCACGTACATTTTAAACATCTGTTTAACAGAATTATATTTATTTCACACGTCTGTAATTTCCATGTAAAACAAATCACATTTGTCTAAGCATTGTAATGGATAGTATCATTAAGTAGTCACTGAAAGGCTGACTGAGCACAAATCATTGTATTAGCTCCACCTTATGTGTAGGGTAAATACTGTAGTTAAAAAAATATATATAGACTAGTTTATACCTGTCACAAGAAAATTTCATCTCAAGATATGGCTTATCTATTCCATCCCTGAAGCTTTCCTAAATAAAACGTGAAGTGTATGTGTCAGGTAACATGAAGAATGGCAATTACCACTGTATCTTTGCCGTTCTTAGATCTTATCTTTATCTCAAAACTGAATTCTGGCACCATGCCACTTTCCCGTACTACTAAATCCAAGTCTTCAAATAATTATGGTATGAAAAGGAAAAAAATGTTTTACATTTTTTAAATTTCTGAATACAAGAAAAAAAAAAGTGTCCTAATAACAGAGGCAAATTCTAACTTGTCTAAAGTTAATGTTTGCAAATTAAGGATGACCAATGAAAGTTTAAAAAAAAACCCACATATATAAAATACATCTGTGCTCTTTAAAAAATTGTAGGTTTGTATTTGCTGAAGATTCCAATTGTAATATTTCTGAAGGAATATAGGAGTGGAACTGAGGTTGTGCCAGAGTGGGAATTTTCTGTAATATTTTGTATGACTGATTGTGCGTGCCTCGGTTTCCCCTATATGCTGTATGGCAGGAGAAGGTTGCTTATTCTATGCAGAGATCCAGAGATACAGGTGTAACTGACACATAGCTGTCTCGGGCAAGGGCCGCTGGTGTATGGGGAGTCCAACTGCGAGACAATGGCCACTCCAATTGCCTGGACATTTGGTACCTAGCAACTAACAACCATGGATGGCCCACCCCTCTGCAGGAAACCAGCCGTGTTTGCCCAGGGAACAAGAAAAAAGGACTGAGGAATGGCCAAGTGGGGGGTTGTTAAGAGTTGGCTGGTGGAAGCTTGAGACTTTCTTGAACAGGGACAAAAGAGGGGTCACAGAGCTTTGGGCTGACCATGATGGACCATACTGTAACTTTCCATTCTCTGTGCTGACCAAGGACTTTCTATGCTGTGTTCCAAACATCTAATAAACCTTACTGGTTTTGCAACGCTAGCTGAGAGTCACTACAGATGCCGAAGGTGAGGATGCATTACTCCTTTTAGGTGTACAAGTTTCTCTCAGGTTTCTATCTCAGGCGGACTCGCTGAAGGGAGCTCACCGCATGAAGCAGGGGTGCTGAAGGCTCTGAGGTTCAATCTAAGGAGGCAGTAAAGCCAAATGACTTACCCTAGTGAAGAAGTGAGTCCGTCAGGGGACGGGGGGAACCCGGCCCCCTGAAAGGGGCCCTCCCAGGGACTGTTCCAGAGCATCAGACCTGGGGATCCGTGACAGATGTCCACAAGGAGATTTTGTTTAAAAATTCCACCAAAAAACCCTTTTTCTAAATCAAAAAGGAGACTTCTATTTCTTGACTGGATTTAAATATTGTTAAAGTACAATAATATGTCATAGCTGGCCAACTAACCTACTTTGTTTTAAAGATGTAATGGTAAATGAAAATATAACAGAAATACTATTAAGAGGATTTTTTCTTTCATTTTCATACATTGAAGATGTAAGCAGAGAAGAACAAAAATTTAATAAAATAATTCAAAGTTGTGGTGGCAGTCAATTCCGTTTGATGTCTTATGAAATTAATAGATATAATTAACAGTTTGCCAGCACTAACAAAAACAATTCATCTAATCATCTCAGCTGGAGAGCTTCCACATTCTGCTGGTCAAGGCCCCTCCATTATCCAGGTCTAACCTGAGGAATTCAGTGCAAGACTGTGGTTTCAGTTAAGGAGAATTATGAGCAGATGTTTGCCTAGAATTAGGACTCAGAAAACAGTGATCAAAGTCACTTTGCTTGGGATATGTAACCTAGAAAATGTGATGTGGTTTTATAAAAATTACTTAACCTTGGCTAGAAACATCAATGACCAAATAATGCCATAAAGCAGTGGTTCTCAACCAGGGGTACATGTACACCTGCAGGTACACAGAGGTCTTCCTGGGGGTATATGTCATCTAGATATTTATCTAGTTTTACAACAGGCTACATAAAAATACAAAAGTGTCACGGCACACTATTACTGAAAAATTGCTTGCTTTATATGGTAAAAATGAAAATTATAAAATAAATCACAACTGAAATATAAATATTGTACATTTTCAGTGTATAGTATATACAAAAGTATAAAGTAATTGCCTGTATGAAATTTTAGTTTGTACTGACTTTGTTAGTGCTTTGTATGTCTGATTTTGTAGGCAAGGAGTTTTTAAGTGAGGTGAAACAGGAGTACGCAAGACAAATCAGTCTCCTGAACGGGGTACAGCTGTCTGGAAAGATTGAGAACCACTGCCATAAAGAACATAATTTACAAAGATAAATGGGTTTTGAAAATGAGACATTACTATGACAATCAATAATAATTAGTGCCAGAAATTGCTAAGAGAATTATTGGCCATGTTAATACATTTTAATAACATAAATGTCTTAATAATCCAAAAGACTACTTCCAGTGAAGTATCACTTTTAGATAACTAACGCCTGTACCTCAAGACAATTCCATTGTTTTCAATTAGAAGTATCAGCTGAAGTATTTTAAAATTAAAAGAAATTTACCCTAGCCAAATCAGATGTGAACTTATCTTATGTATATCACAGAGAGAAAAAAAAAGAGAGAAATAGAAGGAGATACTCAGGGATATTGTATCAACAGAAAGTGTAGCAATTCTTCAGTATAAGTAATATCTATAAATTGCATGTGATGTCTAACTAGTAGATCATATTACAAGTGTTACATAGAATTCTCTCTCTAATAGAAGTCTATGATTATTTACTCACCTTCACCCAACTTTTTTGCTTATTCTTATTTCTGTTATAGCTGGATTTTAGTTTTGCCATAATATATCATCGTCATCATATGTCTAAGAAACTATGACTAGCAATCACCTTTTGGGCAGCCCTGTTGCTCACAAGCGATTCAAACCTATCATTAATTCCAAAGTATTGTGAGAGTTCCTTCCATTGACCTTCATTTGAAGATTGCTGACTGAAAAACAGAAACACAGCTTGGTACTAAGCGCAGAGTAAATTAAACTGATTATTCAGTTAAAATATTAATAGCAGTTAACATTATCAGCTATATATTTTAAACTCTCCATTGTTTGTAATAACCTTTTAAAAGCCAGAAGAAAAAAAAAGAATACTTTGTTCTCCCATTTGGTAGAAGATACCTCCCCTACTCAACTTTCTAATGGCAACAAAATTAACAGCTCCTTTTGTTTACTTCACAATATCTGTACTTGAATCATGCAAGGCCCCAAACCTGCACTTAATTTCGCATGTAACTACACATACAAGTAGTGCAATTGAGGGCAAGTCCCCATAGCTATGGGTTAAGTAATAATAAATTAAGTCCCTCCTCTCCTATTTTAATTTCTACTCAAGTCAATTTTTGTTAAATCAAGAAATTTCCCCATTGAATAATTTTAGGGGTCAAATTCGACCATTGACTACCCAAGACTCTGACTGACTTGGAAACTGCTTACAGATGTCCAAAGATAGTATGTGGCCCTAAGGTTAGTCAAGTTTTGTACTCATTCTTTCTGGCAATGTCCCTTTACAAACATACTTCAGATAATTATATTGACTTTATACCTTTCAATCACTTCTTTTTTGCTCTTTTTCAGTTTTTCTGAAAAGAAAAAATAAAGAAATCAAATATATTTTTGAAGACATTCACAAACGTCTGGTACAAATCATTAAAAGGGACTAGTTCAAGATTAATGTGTATGTTATTACTAAGTAATCTTTAAGACGTAAGGTACCAAGAGATCCCCCCATACAGAGTTCCAAGAAGTTAATGGAACCCCATTTAGGCAGACCCCGTTAGCAGGACTGGTGCCATAGTGCCTACTTTCTAAAATGTTTTTAAAGCAACAGGATTATGCTCAGTAGTAAGGGTTTTCATAATAAGAACTGTATACAGTATCTGTTAATAGAGAATTGTATTTAGAAAGCTAAATCAAGAGTGAGTCATTGGATTACTGAAATAAATTTTAGCTAACTGGTAATCCTGATAAATCAACATTAATTGAAGAATGTTTACAAGTTGAATTTCCTTGCAAGTGGCACAAATATAAATCTATACCATTTCCATAACAGTCACACAACAAAAGTCTCTGGTTCACAGGCACAGAAGTTGGCATCAATGGTGCCCTCCAGCCTGGTCTTTCACTGTAATTCTTGAAAAAATAGTTTTTTCCAACTCACTTTAGTAAATCAAAATGCATTTGGCATTAATTCTATAGTTAAATTAAATACCTTTTCTGTAACGTTTTCTCTTTTTTCCCCTGTTTCCCTGATTTGTTTGGACTTTCATTTCAAAGTTTTTCTTCTGCAGCTCCTGAAATTTCTACAAGAGGAAAAAGCAAACTCAGAATTTTTTTAAATCAAAAAGTGTACTGAAAACATTACCCAAAATTCTAATTCTTACTATACAAAGGTTCTTATATAGTGCATGTTCAATTCTGTTGGTACTAAGTTGCAAAGTTTACACACAACAGACTCTGATCTTCATATCACAATACTATCTCTGACTTTCTGCCCCACCCCTTCTTTTAGTCCCCATGATTCTTCAGAATTGCATCCCAATCTTCATTATAAGGTACACAACTAACTTGAAACACATTAAAGGTGCAACAGTGAGCATGTTCATAAAGTCCTCTGAGGTCAGTTTAGATAACGGGTGAATGTCCAAGGAAGACTGGAACTGACCTCTTACATAACTGGCTATCTAAGCTATGGAGAGAGATGAGCGACTAGTTTTTCGCAACCCTTATTCAGAATTAGAGGCCCACTGTGAAATATCAGTGTACACTGGTCAGCTCATAAGTATGAATTCTCCAATCTTTTCTTTCCCCATATGAAACATGTACAGATCAAAGAAAATGAATAAGGTCTTGTAATCCAACTTCATACTGAATGGCAGGGCTTACATGAAACTGAAGGACACATTTTTTTGTTGAGTACATCTTAAATATTCAGGAGATTGGATAATATGCGGAATTACAAATCTTTAACAACACAGAAGCCAGTTGCAAAGAAGTTCAGGGCTCAGACCCGGAAGTGAACAGAAAACTTTGTAAGGAGGAGTGGTTGTGCTATATTATTTTTCTCCCCTGGGCTTTAATTTACCAGTCTGTAAAGAAAGCAAAAGTAAAATTTACATAAAAAAAATTCCTCTTAGCGGCTTGTTAGGGTAAAATTGGTTTCAATGGGTCATGGCAGTTTACATTTTATTCAGATTTTATCCTACACATTGTATGCCCCTTCACTTAAATAAAAATTAGCCACACAACACTGAACATGTTACACTTTTGCACTGGTCATTTGAAGACAACTAATAATACCCACATTCCACATTTTTAAAGAAACTCCAGAAGGGCATTCTTGACATTCATTTTCTCCATCTGCCACTGCTATAGGAATGGATTTACTTTCAATGATACTCTCAGGTCTATTTGTCTGAAAATCAGAAACCTGAACTCCTTTGACATCCTCATCTCCTTTATCTTCCTTGGAGCAAGATAAAGGGCCATCCACTGGGTCTCCATCATCAGAACTCAAGTCAACATCACTTTCATTCATATCAGGAGGCAACAGCCCACTCCACATCTTTCAGTCTAAAAACTAGAGCAAAACAGCAAAAAAACTTTGTGAAGACATACACTTCATATGAATTTACCCAGTTTCTATTTTCTCTGTGGATGCAGAGAATTAGAAATAATGAAATACGGCATTAAAAATATTGTAAATGCTCTTGACAAGAGGAAAAAGCAAAAAAATAATCTTACTTCCATTAGATGTTTTAAGTGGTTTAGACAAGCTTATTAGAATTAATGCAGAATGTCTTAACACTTGTAGAGACAGGACAGTTTACACAATGGTCCTTTTGCTCTCCTATAATTTTAAACTCTGTTTTTAATATAAAGGATAGAAAAATTGTAACTTAAGATTTTTTTTTTAAATGCAGTAAGTCATACTGCCTGAATCTAGAGAACACAATTATCAAAGGGTTGTGAAAGTGCATGAATGAGTATTTAAAAAAACACTTTGGAGACACATATTAGGGGCTAGATGCTTTTGAAGTGTGTACAGTTAGGTGTGTGTACCCTGGAACTGTAAGTCAAGTGTCTCCAAAAGTGCTTGTTTGGTTTTGCACACACACGCTTGGAAATTTGGTCCTAAGTGTTTCACTGAATCATGCAGCACAAAAACGTAAATCATGAGTGGTACAAGACCAGATTCTATTTTGCTGCACCACTGTAAATCTTGACTATAAGAGAGTTATTTTAGATTTACACTAGTATAACTTAGAGCAAAATCTGCATCAGACAATTTCAAATTTATCTTAAAACTAATTAAGTGACTTCAGACCAACAGAGACTTGGTCTGGAAGGGGAAAAAAAAAAAAGTAAAGAGGAAAAAAAACCTGTGCCTGACCATGACAGATGGGAGAAAGAAAGAAGTCCCTGTTTTAGCCACCTGCTATTTGATCAGAAATGGACAATTCTGACAAAAGGCCACAAAGGATCAATACCCAAAAGCAGCAAGTGCACAGGCGATCCTAGGCAGATGTTACCTACTTCTAAGATACCTATGGGTGTGGTTGATTTATTTGCCTTTTAACACAATTTGGCAACATTTGTACAGCTTATGTCAGCATTGAATTGGACTGAAAAATATAACATTGTGCTGTTTTCTTTTGAATCTAACGATGGTATGACTTAGTAACTTTTTAAAAAGCCAAACCCCAACTTAAGTAGATATTTATAAGTACAAGTTAACATGATTCCCCTAGTGTCTCTCAATGAAGAGTATGACAAGCTTATTATTCTCATGCTCATCTCCTCCTGCAACTGCTACCTGGGACAGCACCACCCAGCCTGCTCTCTCAAAAGTTGTTTGGATTTGATTTACAGTCCAAATCAGGCTTACTTTGGAAGAGGTAAGTAGGAAAAGAGGGAGAGAGGCCTTCTTTTTTTTGGATTCATTTTAAGGCAGGTCCCCCCCAGGGAAAGAGAGCTCATGCTAGGTGGGGTTTTAGGAGAAGTTTACAGGTTCAACCAGAACCTCTTGACATTTACCACATGTCCCAGCAGTGTCCTAGCACTTTGATATGCAACCATGAACCTCACATCCAGGACCCAGGACCCGCATGAAGTCCAAGTCCTGCCCTCCCCTCCCCACCCAAAGACAAAACCAGCTCCACCCTTTTACTGTCCCTTCCCCCTCCACGGCCCACTACCCCATCCCTCCCCCAAAGTGCCCTTCCTTCCTCCCTCCCCCAACCTCTTAAAACCTCCACCCTCCCAGAATGCAAAAACACCCCCTGCCCCTTCCCCCAACTACCAACCCAGCCCCCTCTGACAGCTACTGCCGCCCCACTCCTCACCCAGCACCCCGCCCCTTACTCAGCACCCCTCCACTACCGCCACCCCGCTCCTCACCCAGCAACCCCCACCCCCTACCCCCCACCACTCCCCTCACCCAGCAACCCCCACTCCCTGCCCCTCAGCACCCCGCCCCTTACCCAGCACCCCTCCACTACCACCACCCCACTCCTCACCCAGCAACCTCCACCCCCTGCCCCCCACCACGACCGCCACCACTCCCCTCACCCAGCAACCCCCCCTCCCTGCCCCTCAGCACCCCGCCCCTTACCCAGCACCCCTCCACTACCACCACCCCACTCCTCACCCAGCAACCCCCACCACTACTGCCACCACTCCCCTCACCCAGCAACCCCCACTCCCTGCCCCTCAGCACCCCGCCCCTTACCCAGCACCCCTCTACTACCACCACCCCACTCCTCACCCAGCAACCCCCACCCCCTGCCACTACCGCCACCACTCCCCTCACCCAGCAACCCCCACTCCCTGCCCCTCAGCACCCCGCCCCTTACCCAGCACCCCTCCACTACCACCACCCCACTCCTCACCCAGCAACCCCCACCACTACTGCCACCACTCCCCTCACCCAGCAACCCCCACTCCCTGCCCCTCAGCACCCTGCCCCTTACCCAGCACCCCTCCACTACCACCACCCCGCTCCTCACCCAGCAACCCCCACCCCCTGCCACTACCGCCACTCCCCTCACCGATCAACGCCCCCTCCCTGCCCCTCATCACCCCGCCCCTTACCCAGCACCCCTCCACTACCGCCACCCCGCTCCTCACCCAGCAACCCCCACCCCCTGCCCCTCAGCACCCCCCACCTCCGCCCCCCACCACTCCCCTCACCCAGCAACCCCCACCCCCTGCCCCCCACCACTACCGCCACCACTCCCCTCACCCAGCAACCCCCACTCCCTGCCCCTCAGCACCCCGCCCCTTACCCAGCACCCCTCCACTACCCCCACCCCACTCCTCACCCAGCAACCCCCACCCCCTGCCCCCCACCACTACCGCCACCACTCCCCTCACCCAGCAACCCCCACTCCCTGCCCCTCAGCACCCCACCCCTTACCCAGCACCCCTCCACTACCACCACCCCACTCCTCACCCAGCATCCCCCTCCGCGTGCTCCCCTCCACTACCGCCACCTCTCCCCTCACCCTGCATCCCGCACTCCCTGCCCCTCAGCACCCCACCCCTTACCCAGCACCCCTCCATTACCACCACCCCACTCCTCACCCAGCAACCCCCACCCCCTGCCCCCCACCACTACCGCCACCACTCCCCTCACCCAGCAACCCCCACTCCCTGCCCCTCAGCACCCTGCCCCTTACCCAGCACCCCTCCACTACCACCACCCCGCTCCTCACCCAGCTACCCCCACCACTCCCCTCACCCAGCAACCCCCACTCCCTGCCCCTCAGCACCCCGCCCCTTACCCAGCACCCCTCCACTACCGCCATCCCGCCCCTCACCCAGCACCCCCCACTACTCTGCCGCGCCCCTCAGCCAGCGGCCCCTACCCCCAGCTACCACCGCGCTGCACCTCCTGACTCCTTCCTCCGCCAGGTGCCGCCCGTATGCAATGAACTGACGCTCCCTCCCCCCGCGAACCATCCCCCCGGCACCGGCTCCCTGCTGCCCCTCAGGCCCCGGCAGCCACCGCGGGAGCCACTCACCCACCGTGTTTACCTCGCCGCCATCTTGAAGCTTCATTAACATCTTACCCTGCTATTGGGCACCTTTCCGCCAGCCAATCAGCGGCTGCTTTGCTGCTGGCCGGCCCCGCCTCCCTCCGCTCGCCGTGGTCTCCATGCCAACCGGCTTGGGCCTGGTTTTGGCTGGGCTGAAATACAAGCCGCGAGAGGCCGGCCCCATCTTCGGGGAGGGAGGGAGAGAGTCCATCCTCGGCGGGGGCCGAAGGGGAGGTCTCTCCACCCTTGCCGGGAAGGGTCGGGGGCTGAGGCACTCCGTTATGGGGGGGCGCCTTGGAGGAGAGAGGCTCCCACTGGGGGGAAGACAGACACCCCCTCGCGGCTGGGGTCAGGGTGCGACTAGGGGATGAGAGGCGGCTCATTTGGGAAATTCGTATTCTAGGGAGAGGAGAGGAGTGACACCCTCACTTTAGAGTCAGGGCGAGGCTCCCTCATTTGGCGATCCCTTGGGATCTACATGGCATGGGACGATTTGGAGAGCAGGGCAGTTGATAGGCAAGGGTGGCAGATGTGGGTAGCCCAACGTGCAGCACAGCATGGGATGGACTAAGATTAAAGACTCCCTGATGAGTGTCCAGCATGCACACAATTGCCCCCCCCATAAGATCCCTGCTACAAAGCACCCTAATAACTGGGACACTTCTCTGCTCTAAGGAAATAATGGGGAGGTGTGTTACCAGCGAGCACAGTGAGTACATTATAGGGAGATTTGGGTTGTGAAGTTATCATCATCACTGCCTGCATCACTCCTGGAGAGGTTTCAGGATGTTTTAATGCCTTGTAAAATGGATTCAGTCAGTCATGACTGTCCCTCCAGGCAAAAACATCCCAGGGATGTTGGTTACTGTAGACAAACATTAAATAAGCATCCATCCCAAACTGTAGGTGTCTTTCCATTAATTAAAATTGCACAATATCAAAATATTCAAATATTTCCACTAGGAAAGATTTGCCTAATCATCTCAAAGGAATTGTACTTTACTTCTCAAGGCTGAAAAAAAAATCTTTTTAAAACATCAAGAAGCAGCCACCATAAACAAATCATGCAGAAAGAGGAAATCTCAAAGAATTTAGGCCCTAATCCTGCAATATGTTCTGCACAGAACAAGTTGCAAATCAGAGCCTCAGTTTTCCCTAGCTAGCTCCAAAAAGTCTGTAGACGTGATCTTTTCTGAGGAGCAAATCTAGGATTCTGATCCAGGAATCTGAGTCTGCCAGATGTTTGAAAGGTAAATAATAAAAGATACATGACTGCACATGGTATTCACTAAGGCACATACTCACTTGGAAAGTTCTGTTACACTTTATTTTAACTTTTTCTTACTCTTTAGTTTTCATGGGTGACAGCAGAAGTGGGTGTTTAGGAGGGATTTGAATATGGCGTGGTGAAGAGGTTCAGACAAGGTATTTCCTGTGAAGAGAGCAGCAGGGGAGAAGGCAAAGAGGGAGGAGGGGATAAAAGGGATATTGAGGCTGGCATCACTGTTAGAACACTGTGACTAAAAGATGGAAAGGTAATGTGGTTGAAGTGACTTGAGAAGATTTGGAAGCAACATTTTCTACACATTGGACGGTTGCACACTTGATATCAAATTGACTTATGACTGTAGTGAGGGCAGATCCAAAAAGGTATTTAGATTCCTAACATCCAGTGAAATTGACATTTCAATGGATGTTAGGAGCCTAAATACCATTTTATTTTAAATCTTCACCGAGATATGGACAAACAATTTAGTTATTGGGACAATGTGACCCAAGAACCTCTTGATGCCAACTGGCATTGGGTACAGGGGTGCATAAGGGTTACAAGAATTCCTTGGGTGTGATATTTATATTCTAGCTCACCAAGACTGTCATGTTATGTTTCCGTTGAAAGCCTGTGTCACACTGATCATCATAATCTTTGTGAAATATATATGCAGATATGTTTATTTTGGAAATTATGTTCCTAAGGCCTTGTAGTTAAAAGTAGGTCAATAAGAGGTAGCATGCCTTAAGTCAGGTTCCAGCAGACAGAAGATTGGAGATGCTTATCTATGTGGTTGACTATTGTGTATCGTGTTACAATGAGAGTGTATTTCCATACTGAGTCAAATGCTAATAAGACATTGGGGATGTCAAAAGCAAAATTAACAGGAAGAGATAAATGGGTGGGGAATTCTGTGTTAGAGGTGAAGAACAAAGGACAGGTCCGGTATAGCAGGGTGTGCGGAAAGATGCCTTCACATGCTTCATTGGGGGAGGCAAGCTGACAGCAGGCTTGGCCTTAGAAAGAAGGATCTCAGCCATCCTGGTTCAAAAACAGTGTGAGAAAGACTTGGAGTAAGCAGTACGTTGTTAGATAAGAGGGCATCTTGAGTTTAAGCTCTAGATTGTGTGATATGATTTTATTTTATATTTAACCCTTAGGTTCCAGTATTTCTGTTTGCTATCATATGTATCTCTGTTAAATAAACATATACTTGCATTCGCTATAAACAAATATACGTGTTGTGTGTTAAGCGGTGCTGTGTTCTAAGGTGTAATTAGTAAGCAGCAGTGCATCGGTCTGGGAATTCTGTGAGTGTCCAGTGGATAAAAGACTGGATACTGCAGGGGTATGCTCTGGGAACTCGGGGGTTGGAGTGTGCCTATCACTAATCTCCACAAGGGAGAGTGGAGCCCATGTAGGCTGAGAGGGGAGTGCTTGTGTTGCCTGTAGCTGAAAGGGTCAGGGCAGATACAGACCAGGCTTCTTCACACTAACAGGGTAGGTGGTAGCGAAGTGTCTCACAACTCTGGGTAACCCTGGGAAGCACCACAGACAGAAAAGGAGGAGCAGATTTTTTTTAAATATTGTTTTGGGGGAGGGGAGAATAGTGCAACGTAAATGCTAATAATAGCCTGATATTGCAAACCCTGACATATGAATAGTTCTTACATCATTGACTTAATGGGGCTGCTCATTTTTGCAAGGACTACTTATGTGAGTCAGGGTTTGCAGGATCAGGCCCGTATCTGAAGGGCATACGAACATGCTTTATATTGAGATATAAACAAATATTCATGTTTCTTATTTTTCTTTGTGCCCTCATTCTGCACCTCAGATACAAAATATTTAACTGTGTAAACAATCACTTTTTCATGAACTACGTGTAAATTCACACTCAGTTTGTGAATACCTTTTTTCTCTCATCTGGGAAAATCATTTTTAGGAGTTATATTTCATTTACATTTACTAATTGAATCTAATTGTTTATACAAGTAAACAGTTACTGATAACTGAATTTATTAATATTGACTATTCGTTGTCTTTTATTCTTGACAGATGTGATAGGCCACCAGCCTCTATTCTTTCCTAATACCCGCTAATGTGAGAAAACTTCTAAGAGCTACACACGTGACACTGTTATAGCCTGCTAGATTCATGTGGCTCGCATTTCTCAGCACAATTTGTATCTGCAGAATTAGTGTCCCCACTTTTGTACCCACAATTCAGTTTCAGGTACAAGTCTGAATAGTTGCACTAATTGCAGCCATAAACTGGGTACTTAGATTTACATCTGCAATTCATTTTGTTGTTGCAAATTAATTCTGTCTACAAATAAGGAAGCCAAAATTCAGGCCAGCTCTAAATATACCTTCACCTCACTGGAACAAATTAAGGCCGCCTTTTACACATAAGGGAAAAGCCATAGCTAGGCAGCAGATTGCAACTACTGCACCTTATTCAAGCTATTACCCATCCTTTACCCTCCCCAAACCTGCAAAATTTATGTTCCACAGGTCATTGACTGTTAGAGTTAGAAGGGGATTATTGCAGAATGCTTCCCTTCTTGGCTGCTTCATGTGTCCTGCATTTCTGCCCATCTTCTGATATGGGAAGAAAGGGCAGGGAGCACAGCCATGCCACACTAATACTGCTATTGTATGCCTGTTTATACCTATCTGTGCTTTACAATCAAAGGAGGCTGATGTTTTGTCCAAAACTTGCTTCAGATTCCAGTTCCTCTGGTATTTTCTCTCCTATCAGTTTTCTAGTCCTTGTCAACCAAATGTTCAAGTCATCTGATTTATTTCCTTTTAGTCAACTGATCTAACTTCCTTTGTCGCTTAAATTCCTGTCCTGGAGACCTGCCAAACAATGACTTTTATGAATGCCTGTGAGATTCCCATGGAACATAAAACTAGTAAAACACCAGTAATTAAACTGTAGTCTAAACAAGTTTTTGATGCTATTGTTTGAAAAATTAATCTAATGAACTGTAGAAGGAAGGTCTAGAGCAATTGCAATGTGCTGCATAATGCATAATTTCAGTCATTTCAGGCCCCTCATTTAAATTTGCAGGTTTCACGGTAACTTCTCTTTATCTTTGTTCCCTTTGTTTTCCTTACCTGCTGGTGGTGATATTTTCAGATGCAGTGTTACTCTTAGGACCAGTTGTGATCGTTTAATAAATGTCATAAATAAGGGATTATTCTTTCCATCGAAGAAAATACTACTATGTAATAACATTAATATGAGATTCATCATATAAGAAACTGTACTGATAAATACAAAAAACATGTACAGGAGACAGGATCATTGGCTTTATTTTATAAAGTCAAACTAATTTATGACAGCAGCCTGAGGAGTCCATCTTTCTTGTTGGACAGTCTTTGTTGGATGACTCAGCTATACATTCTAGTGTAATATAAAATATTTGTAATTTGGTACTACCGTACATTAGTCCACACTATGATTTTGATGGCTTAAAATGGTCTCACAACTTCTATTTGACTGCTTCAGAAGAGGATGGGACTGCTGTTGCTCCACTACATACTCTGCTTTTGGATGTAAAAGTTTAACTGGTTAACCGGTTAACAGATAAGCACATTCTTATAGGGTTCTGTTAACAATTAAACTCCTCTGCCCCCCACGCCTGGGGTCCTGGGCACGGGGCAGCAGTGGAGTCCTGGGGCTGGCAGTCATGGAGTGCTGTGGCCGGGATGCTGGGCCCACGGAGGCAGAAGAGCCCTGCACCCGGGCTGGCAGACGGGACCCGAGGTGCTGGGCCGGCGGCAGCGGAGTCCCAGGGCTGACATACTGGCAGCTGGGACCCTGGGCATGGGGCTGCAGTGGAGTGCTGAGTGCTGGGCCGGCGGCTGTGGCGTCCCGGGTCCCAGGGCTGGCGGCCGGCATGCTGGGCCCAGGAAGGCAGCAGAACCCTGCGCCTGGGCTGGCAGCCAGGACACCCGGGTGTGTGGAGGCAGCAGATCTCTGCATAAAACATGGGGGTGCTGCAACACCCCCCATACACCACTCCTAATTCCCTGCCTATGTGAACTCCTTAATGGTTAACCGTTTAACCAATAGAATTTTAATTGGTTAAAAGGTTACCATTTTAAAACCCTATTTACATCCCTACCCACTACCAGGATGGATTATTCGTATAGATGTCCAGTTTGTAGTTCAAAATGCCGTTTGTGTTGCTTCAGATATAACATAGGTGGAATTGCATACCAGCTCTGTTGCCCGCACTGCTTCCCGCAGCTCCCATTGGCCGGGAACCGTGAACCTCGGCCGCTGGGAGCTGTGGGCAGCCATGCCTGTGGACGGTCAATGTAAATACTGTCTTGCGGCCTGCCAGCGGATTACCCTGATGGGCTGCGTGCGTACTGGGTGGTACCTCTCTGAAGGTGTTTACAACCTGAGTGATTCACCTTAAACACCCCCCACTATTATTAGTTCCTGGAGGAGCTGAGGCAACCTTTCCTGCAGTAGCTGCACACAGTCTGTGGCCCACGGTGACATACAAACCCAATATAATATGGTCCCCAAAGATACTGCATGGGACAGCAATAACTGTCACACTCTTTTCTTAAACATTTGCTCGAAACAGTAGTACCATAATAAGAGGGTTTATTAGCATTGGGGCAATATCATTTTTGTAAATTATTTGAAAAATTCATTAAGAGTCCATTTGCAGGGAAATATTTTTATGGTCACAAAGATATAACCAGGTTGTTTTGATTGTTTTACAAAAGGTGCGTAGAGTTGTATGGAAGTAAATGTTCCTGACTGATCACATATACACTTATTTCCACAAAAGATAGCTAATTATATATACAAAAAAGGTGTATGTATAATATAAATTACATATTACTAGCTGTTGTTGATGACAATAGGAAATGGGGAATGGACCTAAGAAACTTTTCACAAATATGAAAACATAGTACATTTTCTCCTTTGTAGACAGTGTTTTGCAAATAAATTGAAATAATCAAGAACTGAATTTTTGTTTAAACGTATTGTGAAGAGACCCTATTGTATTAATAGATTACAATCATTGTGAGAATATAGTATTTACCTTGTATTCATTTTTGTTGACCTAATGGGAAATTTTCTAACATGATTATGTTTTAATAAATAAAATACTGTGAAAAGGAATAGTAGTTTGATTTTAAAGAAAGATGCAAAGTCAGTGAAATGACTTCTAATTTTTTCTGCACTTTTTCTATATACACAGCTTTTTAAAAACTTTTTGTTAATTCTTTAAAATAATTACACTCAAGTAGGCATTTAAAAGCAGTGAAAAGAGATTACAGGTTTTTTTCACATACAGAGCTATATAAGAAACAAAATCCAATTCTTGCTAAACAAAGACCCTAGGAAACTTCATAGGGACAATAAATGGAAATCTCACAAAAATATTATCTAGGGCAGCACATGAGAGTAAATATTGGATAATATATTTTCTAATAATGATGTCTTGTAATGTGAGTCCTCTCTACAGCACTGATAGTAAGGCTTTGATCCTGCAAACCCTTGCACGGGTCCTGGTCTAAAGCTGTAGAAGTCAGTGGAAAGACTCCCATGGTTTTCAGAGAGTTTTAGATTAGGGCCATAGTGTGCGGTAGTGAACACAAGGTTGTTGCCCTCCAGCACAAGTGCGTGCCAAGATTACATGTGGTTGCAATTAAATTATGCACTAGACACTGTCTTTTGCACTGAACAAAAGCAAGTCAGTCTAAATCCCCTTGCATGCCTGCTCCCATCTTCTCAAAGTCTTAGGGCGAAAAAGGGGTAATATAACAGAGAACAGGCATTCTGTGAAAACATGCGCTTAAATATAATCCTCAGCATACAGCATGAGATGCTTTGCTATGTGCTTTTAGCCCTTAGGGAGCATGGATCAGCATTCAAGTCACGCTCCCCGTCAGCACCCAGCCTGGGCCAGAGAAGTGAATGATCCAACCAGTGGTAGGGTTGCTAACTTTCTAATTGCACAAAACCAAACACCCTAGTCCCGCCCCTTCCCCAAGGCACCGCCCCCCGCTCTACACTCCCCTTCCCTTGGTGGCTCACTCTCCCCCACTCTCACTCACTTTCACTGGGCTGGGGGAGGGGGTTGGGGTGTGGGAGGGGTGAGGGCTCCGGTTGTGGGTGCAGGCTCTGGGGATGAGGGATTTGTGGTGCAGGAGGGGGCTCCAAGCTGTGCAGTGAGGCTGAGGGATTCGGCGTGTGGGAGGGAGCTGCGGGTTGAGGCAGGGGCTAGAGATGCAGAAGGAGATATGGGCTCTGGGTTGGGGGTGCGGGCTCTGGGGTGGGGTTGGGGATGAGGGCTTCAGGGTGTGGGAGGGGGCTCTGGGCTGGGGCAGGGGGTTGGACATGGGCTTACCTCAGGCAGCTCCCGGCCAGTGGCACAGCAGGGCTAAGGCAGGCTCCCTGCCTGTCCTGGCTCCACGCTGCACTCCAGAAGTGGCCAGCAGGTCCAGCTCCTAGGCGAGGGGGTCAGGAGGCTCCATGCGCTGCAATCACACGTAAGCACTGCCCCCCCAGCTCCCCTTGGTTCCCAGCCAATGGGATTGTGGAGACGGTGCTTGAGGCGGGGGCAGCACATGGAGCTCCATGGTCCCCTGCCTAGGAGCCAGACCTGCTGGCCACTTCTGGGGCGCAGGACAGGTAAGGACTAGCCTGCCTTAATCCTGCAGCACCGTTGACCAGACTTTTAATGGCCTGGTTGGCGGTGCTGACTGGAGCTGCCAGGGTCCCCTTTTGACCAGGCATTCCAGTCGAAAACCGGACACCTGGCAACTCTAACCAGCAGACCAAATTCAGTGATAAATTCTGGTCATGTGCCACCTGAGGCACGTGGAGCATACACTAAGAAGAAGCACTTACTCTCGCTACTTGGCAAGAGTAACTTTTGTGGCCTCTTAGTAGGGGTCTGTATAATTCAGGATCAGGTTTGCTTAGGCACTCTGTTCTGTTCATCACTTTGTCACTTGTGCTTATTCTCAGAGCACTCTGCAACTGAGCTGTTCAGTATCAAGCCTTCAATCTTTGCGGAGAAGATTATCCATATATTCATTTAATATGTACTAGTTCCTCAGAAACTTGTATTTTATTGTTCATTCTTTCCCTATCGTCTGTGTTTTTAAGAAGTGGTACTTGAGTAAGATTGTTTTATCCAGTCCTGAATAAGCGGGCCTCTCAAAAGTAGTAGCGCACTATTAACACCCAGAAAGAAAGAATGATTTTGTGGTTAAACACTGGACTGACATATCTAGATTCAGTTATCATTAAGGATATGATTTGGTCATAGAGGTCATGGATTCCGTGATTTCAACAGAACTCTGTGACTTCTTTGGCTTCGACTTCAGCCCCTCTCGGCCTTCGGCTTCAGCCTCAGGTGGTAGGGCTCAGGCAGCCAGCCCCACCATGATCATACCCTCATTTTGTACATTTTTACCATGATTATTCTGTGAATTTTGCTGTGACAAAATTGTATGCATAATTATCATCTTTGCCACAGACTTCCTGTGTGACTTGAACAAGTTACTTAATCTCTTTTTACCTTAGTTCCCTATCTGTAAAATTAGTTTAGCAATTCTTTTGTCTGTTTGGAGTGCAAGCTGTTTGGGGCAGGAGCTGTCTCTGACCACATATTAATACAGCACCTAACACAATGACACTGTGATTGCAATTGGAGCCTTAGGTGCACATGTAACGCAAATAATGAGTAACAATAATAATCTAATTAGGTTAGTTAATTTTACAGGTCTGTATGGGCTAGCTTTTCAAATATATTTAGGTGTCTCAAGTTGCAGATGGACATCTAGGTGGCTTTTCAAAAGGATCAAAGTCGGTTAGTTGTGTAACTCCTATGACTTTAAATGGGAATTAGGTGCCTGATTTATTTAGGCGCTTTTGTAAATCCCACTAGGCGTCTACTGGCATCTTCCCTGTGAAAAATTGGCCCTATGACACTAAATGTGAGACTGTTCAGCTATTGTAAGACACATGATAACGTTTCAAATACCTTTTTAAAAATCTTAAGTGTTGATCCATCAATTGATATGTTGGTTTTTAGAGCCATGAGTCCATAGACCCTATTTGGGTCTAGGAGGCACTTTGTCCACTCTTGCAGTAGAAGGTAAGGTGACTTCTACCGGTAGCCAACTCCGTCACTATATGAAATAATCATAACCTTAGATTGTTTTTACAGAGGAAGAGGCAGAGAGTAGTTTTCTTAATCTTTTATAGAAGAGTTTTTCCTTGTATATTAATCGGCATAGTTTAGAGGAGAAAATAGAGGGACTGGCAACCAAGAATTCCTGGATCTGAGACTGATGATGTGGAGGTTGGGCAAGTGACTTAACCTCTTTCTATTTCAGATTGTGAAACAAATAATACTATTTTAGCTACCTTCCAGTGGTGTTATGTGAAATTAATTAGTGTTTGTACTGCACTTTGAAAATATAAGGAGCTGTATAAGTGGAAAGCATTATTACTAGAAGCTTGATCTTGTTAGCATTATTTTTGTTCTACATTCAGTTTTCTGGGCCATGTTTGATACTTATAAAGTATCTCAAAAATGTGCTGCCATGATTTCACTTGTACAAATAACAGTGGATTTTTCAAGATATTTTAATGAACCTGTTCAGTCTCTGTGTGTACCAGTGCCCTCTGCTGGTTGGGATCACAGTTGCCCAGCTGAGATCCTGTACTGCTAACTAGATTCTCCTTTAGTAGGGAAGACTATAGTAGTAGATTATTGTCCTTTAGGATCAGGATCAGGCGTTCTATCCCCACTCTCACTATGAAGTTCCCAGTAGCCATGCTATAAGCAACCTGACATCCAGATGTGGCCATGGGTATGTTACAACATGTAGTAATATGTCTGTTTTGTTTGTTGCCCTTCTGTGTGCGGTGTTTGTTTTAAGTATCCAGGAGTGTTGTTCCATAGATATTTGCCTTCAGAGAAAGAATACTTAACCGTAAGTCCTTCAATGCAATACAATTTATAGGTGTTCAGTCAATCCAGCCTCCTCTCCTTTAGGAGCCTGTTTGCTGTAAATGCTTGGTTTAGGGCCTACCTCAAAAACGAATGAGCAGTTATGTGACAGGGTGTGGTATAAATAACCTTGGAGGCACACAAGATGCAGAGCTAATGAAGTGCCTGAAAGAAAAAGTCTCAACTATCAAGCTATGAATCCACTCTCCTTGTGCCACAAACCAGAGGTCATGTAACTTAGGAATGTGTAGCCAAAGATAATACTACTTTCAGAGAACTCTACTTACAGGTAAGTAACTCTCCTTTAAAGGAGGTATCTTTGTGTGGCAGACTGTTTATGGGAGCCATTTGAATTGAACTTTAAATGAAAAAGGCATATCTCTGTAAGTGGTAATAATTTTAGTCATCTTGCTGTGGCTAGGGGTTGTGGAATTCATTAGCACAGATTAACATATAAAGTGGGTGAGATATCTAATAGCAAACGTAGAGGTTTAGGGACCTTAATTCATCACTGAATGAACAGCGTGTACAGTATTAGGGACTATGAAATTTTTAATTTACACAAAGTGTCCAAGAATATAGGGAATAAATTTAAACCCAAAACAGATAATGGAGCTGTGCCCTGCCTAGCTGGCAAGTTGAATTGTTTTTATACTGAGTGAAGAAAGCTAATTATCCCAAGCACAAGGAGACTGCTAAAAATAATAAGATTATAAAGAATAATTTGCTGATATAATTACAACAAAATTGGGTACACACAATCGTCAGATACATGTATTGCTTGACCTGGGCGAGAAAGTGAAATAAATCCTTCCTCTATAGCCTTCGTAAATTTGTTTTTATCATCTCCAAGTGGTGTTTGCACAGGCAGCACAATTTGCATGTGTAATGTGGCTGTACAAATTGACAACAAGTAAATTATTCAAGGAAATAGGCTGGTCGTGGGTCTGAACTATCTCGCAAAGCCTATTCATTTTGAAGAATCACTGAGACGTGAAGCTCATACATCAACCATTTTCTGACAATCCTCAGACTTATTGTCTCCTAAAATGTCATTATGGCTATTATTTATGAAGCTAATTCATTTATTAATATATATTTAACTCTGACTTGTCATGCACCTTAGCAGGCATTCTGTGCACTGCATATTTTTGAATAGATGAAAGAGTTTTGCATGCTTTAATGATTACTGTAAGCTGCTATAGATTTATAGAATGCAGCTTTATTATCTACTTGCATTAATACCTTTTTATAACTTTTTTTTCCTTAAGGCCATCAAATATAAATGGCAAATGACATATCCAAAAGATTGTATAAAAAGAGATTTTCTTGGAGTTTGTTGAATTTTAGAACAAAATGGGTTAGCTAACTGTTAAGGCCTAATTGTTATATACTCTTAAAATGAATTACATTGGATTTTTGTGTATTTCGCTTAAAAAATATAGAATACAAAGTATCCATGTAGACATGTATTAAACTCTTCCCCCGTGGACAGGTGGCTGTCATTTGATTATAGCCACAGAGAGAGTGCAGTTTGATAGGGGGCAGAGTCAGATGGAAGATAAACCTATCCTGTTACAAACTACAGGAGAATGTATGTAATTTCCCTAAGAACATAAGAATGACCATACTGGGTCAGACTAGTGGTCCATATAGCCCAATATCCTGTCTTCCAACAGTGAGCAAGTCCAGATGCTTTAAAAGGAATGAACAGAACAGGGCAATCATCAAGTGATCCATCCCCTTTTGTCTGGTCCCAGCATCTGGCAGTTCCTCAGGGCAGTGGCCTCTAAAGTATCATGCACTATGATGGTCTTATAGCAATAATAAATTGATATTCACATTGACCCCATTAAAGGAGTAAATATGATCTTTGCTCTTCTTTATCTTGGTTTATACAGACACAAAATGGCTCAGGTTTAAACACCAGAAAAGTGTGCAGTTGCCAAATGCAATGGCTATGTATTATTACAGTGGGTATAGGGAATGAAACACTCAAAATATGGACTGTGCACCAGTTCCTGTATGGGGTTTAGCTAAATCCATTTTGAGAGTACATTTTAAAATTGTTCAGAGGAATATTACTTTTTAATTATAAGAGAAGAGCACATATGTACCGAATGATTATTCATTGTTGTTTGAAAAATGGTACTGAGAATGGATAATTGCCATATGTTATAAGAAATGGTATTACTCCAAGGGAAACACTAAGGTGGGAACAGGCTTTATTCTTTGTATTGATTACACATCCAGAGAAAACTAGATGAAGATTGCAGCCCTTCTGATGCTTAAAGATGGCCAAAATTTTGAAATTTTGGTGCCTAACGTTAGAGGGAGTTTTCATAGACGCAATGAACAGATAGCTTCCTAACTCTTTTTGAAAGTTAATTAGCAGTTGGGTACCTGACTCCCACGTATGTCTTTAAAAAATACCCCTTTAATCCATTAAAATAGTTTGAGTAATTGAGATCAATAGGTGCTCGCTTAGCACTTCTGAAAATCAGGAAACCTGTTTAGCTGTCCAATATGAATTTAGGTACCTAACTGTAGACACTCCAGTTTTAAAATGTTGGCCTTATTTCTTGTGACATTGCAGGAGGATGTAAGATATGAAATACTTAATCAGTATGAATTGAATACAGACATAAAAGAATCATTCTGTTCCTAACTTGAGAGACTATTTAAAGCAGCAATTCTCTTACAGAAGGGGAAAAAAGCTTTATTTCTGTATAAGGAATACATTTGGATTATTTAACTTTTTTTAGAATAAGCACATTCCTGAAGAGATAGTGAATATCAAGAATCCCTATATGTAATTAAAACCTTGGTCTACATCATGTAAATTAAAAGGAAGAAATGTAACTCCTTGATCTTGGAAAGAAGCTATGAACTTTTGCAGTAATAATTACAGAGTAAAAAGAAAAAAATAAAATTTTTTTTACAGTTCTGTATAAATGCATTCTAACATGTTAGCTTATAGATGAGACTATTCCGGTAATCATAGTAACTGTGTAAATACTACAGTCTGCTCTATATACTAATCTGAAAGTACATAAATACATCCTGATTGTCACCACCAATATTCTGTATATAGTAATGGGGGAATAATTTCTTTTTATATTTTAGGCAAATCAAATTACACCTTCTGTATATTATATCCACCCATTCTCATTCTGCAACTTGAGCTCTGGAACAACTAGAGAGGGTAAACCTGTATTGTAGAGCTGGACAAAACTGGAAAAATATTTCTACAGATATTTTCTGTGACTGTGCTATACAGTCTCAGAATGTTGGAAAACGGAAGTGCCTCATCAGAGGCTGCCTCCGCAGCTTTTGCTGTGGCTCTTGATGACACTAATCCATATTCCACTTCTAAGTTGGCTGCTTCTCAGGGAAATGCTGCTGCTTCAACATCTTTTACGGCTGATCCTGCTTTACATTTTTGGAACAATCCAGGAACTCTCATTTGCTCTTCTATAACCAGGAGGGGTAAACACAATTTCTAGATTCATAAAACAAAAATGCTGAAGCATGTCACTACATACTACAACCTCCAGCTGTACAATCTTGTGTTGTGTTTACATAAGGGGCGCTAGCCTAAGTCCTGTTATGGCATCTTTGTGACGCTCCAGTTGTTCAAAGGGGCCATATGGAGGGCTTTAAACAGATAACTGGAGATTTCCTTATTATAGGGAAATCACTGATAGCCAGCCCTGCACCAATTCCTTTTTAGCCCCCAGCCCAGGGATCATGCCAAGGAGTGTAGGAGGCATGGCTAGCCCACCATCCCCAGCTGGTGGATGACCCCCTTGGGGCTAATGCATTGAGGGCATCTTTTGGAGTAACTTCAGTGCTGCTCAAACTATGCTGCAGCTGAACCAACCCCGTACTGCCCGCAGGAGTGGGGACCTGCACCTGATTCCTTTGAGGGTCCCCATTTTTGCTGCACCTAGTGGATATTATGTGCAGCAGAGGATTGTTTCACAACCTGTGAAGGGACAGTTTTATGTCAGCACTTGGACAAGAGACCTCTTAGGAATACCAAGAAACTGAAGGAAGTGCTATTGATTATTCATTATGTGGCATTTTTCATTCTGAGTTAGTACTGATCCAGTGAAGCATGGTGCTGCAGAAGGATACTGGCCATTAAAGAGTACATGGTGATGTTAATAATAAGAGTAGGTTTTCTAATCTCAGTGTCCTGCCCAAATTCCAATTTAAGTGTTTATACTTTGCTTACCTTAATTCTACTTGATTGGATCACTGATTCTTCACTTCTTGTCCTAAACATTTGTGTAGTGTTGTTAGGCACTGAGCTTTCAGAAAGAGGTGGCTGAATTTCAGCAGCAGATGCAGTGATCTTGTTAGTTAAATTTGTAAAGCACATAGAGATCATTTGGGATAATAGATGCTATACACATAGTTAGATCAATTAACTTTATATGTACATTTGTTGCAGTGAAGGTGAGATCCTGCTGAGACTACATTGATAGATAGAGCTGGCTGAAATTTTTTATTTTTTTAAATGAACATTTTTGCAGAAAATACCTGTGAAATTTTCCAGAAAAAGATTTCATTTCATTTGAAATTTTTGCAGAAAGTATCATTTTCTGCTTTGTGTGGTTTGCAGAGAACAAACTGCAGCAACTGCAAACACTTTCGCTGGAAGTGAACACGTTGAAGACAAAGTGGATGTAGAATGAGCATTGCGCAGAAGGAATCATCACTGTAAACGGGAATGAAATTGAGGAGGTTGACAAATATATTTACCTGAGTCAGCAGCTGAGCAGAAGGCAACTCATTTGAAGGGGAATGCAGTAGGAGGCAAAAGGCTGGGTGGGCAAGTTACAACAAAATAAAGATGTCTCTAATCAATGATGAACTGCCCATGAAGAAAAGGAAAGAGCTGTTTAACTCCACTGTTCTACCAGCAATGATATACGGAGCAGAAAGCTGGTCAATGACGAAAGCGGAGGAAGAAAAATTCTCTGTCACCCAGAGAGCAATGGAAAGGTGAATGTGTAAGATATTGCTCCATGGTCATATACTGAATGAGGAGATCAGAAGGCATACAGAGGTGACCAGTGTAGTGCAGGCAATGTATGACGCAAAGCAAAGATGGGTGGGTCATGTAGTCCACAGGCAAGACAATAGGTGGACAACCCACATCAGTGACTGGATCCCCAGAGACCACAAGCAACCACTGGGCAGACTGAAAACGCTCTGGGCCGATCCCATGACAAAACTCTTTAGCCAAAAATGGAAAGAACTGCTTACAACAAAATAGAATCGTGTGGTGTTGACTTGCGTTCGAGGAGGGACGGACAAGGACAAGCTGGACAAAGGTGACAAAAGTGATCATTTTCTGACCAGCTCTGTTAGTATAGAACAATTGTTAATCTTCTTTGCTAGTACATTAGAAACTTTGGGACATGTTGTGGACTGGTGGTGACATGAAGACATTTCAGAAATTAGTGTAAAGAGATGAGGGAGCAATATTGTATTATGTTCTGGCTGTGCCACTTCATGCCAGTTCAGATCAAGTCCTATCAATGAAAAAGTTGCATGAGAAATGATCATTCACTTTATTCACATCCACAGTTGTGCATGACCCTCTGATAGAAGGCCATATATGCTAGGGTTCAATTTTTTGAATGGGCCTTTACAATTACGCCTATTAATTTTACATGTGCAGCCATTTGCATTTGAAAGAGCTACACTTGCACATGCACACTGATATTAATCATGCAGATCACAAATTTGCATGTGCAATTAAATGATTTGCACATGAAAATGTAGGTTTTGTGTGTGGAATTGGATGAATATGCAGAATTTCTGGATATAAATTGAAAGGCCTTTTGGAAAATATTTCCTTTATTTCTGGTTAGAAGGTGAAATGAGTGCCATCCTGGTCATCATAATTTAACTTCCAAAGTGAATAAAGCTAAATCAAATTGAGGCCAATTAAATTCTGAATAAGAGCATCCACACAGGGCTTCAAGGTGGTTTAAGTAATCCATTTGAAATTAACACCTGTAGTTAATTTGATTTATTTTTCCTCCATTTCGCAGGCCCTTAGACTGATTTGTTTTTCAATGGAGGAATATGGTTTGTGAGAGGTAAAGTGATACATCTCTTTCCTCACCCCTTAAGAACCTTCAGTTATTTGAATTATAAATATATCTAAAATACTCATTTTTTCTCCTTTTTAATAGGTGGGATCTTCAGAAGTTCTCAGTATTGGCCTATCTCTGCTCCCATTGAAGTCAATGGGAGTTTTACCATTGCTAGGTCAGCTCTGAGTGCTTCTGAAAATTCCACCCTAAAATTCTGCTGCACCTGGTTACATATTTTTCATAGTTACATCATATTTTCTCCCATCCCATATTTTATAATGATATCTGAATGATGCAGGTTAAATGTACAGTCTTCAGAGCTTGATAATAAGGCCCAATAGGGTGACTATGAATTCCGGGGTGCAGTCCAGACCCATGAGGGGTCACCACCTGCCCTGCAACCTAGGATGACTCACAATGCCTTCCTGCTGTGACTCCCAACCTGGGCTTCTCACAAACAGCCAAACAGCAGGTAGGTCACACCCACAGCTCTGATCCAGCAATTCTGACCACAGCGGCCAGTCAGCAAACACCAGCCACTCTGTCATCCAGCAGCCTTGATTACGACATGCAGAGTGACCCCAACACACTCCCAGTCCCAGATTCCGCCCCCCCAAATATATTTTCTGCACTGTCCAGCCCTCACCTGGACAGACCAGGTATATTAGGTCTGTTGGATTAGTTTTGATAAAAGAATAAAACAAGTTTATTTAATTACCAGGAGATAGGCTTTAAGTGAGTACAAGTATTAAGGCATTAAAGTCAGAAATGGTTACAAGAAAAATAAAGATAAAATGCTTCCTAGTACTAAACTTAAACTAGACTTGGTTCACAAGATGAAATTCTTACCACAGGTTTTCAGTAGCATTGCTAACCAAGTTTCAGGTCAGGATCTGCTCCCAAAGTCCAATGGCTGTTTCTTTTGTCTTCTTAGTTGAAAAGAGAGAGATGGACAGGAAGCGAACCTGGGTGCTTTTGCTCCTCACTTTTATAGTTCAATCATCCTTTGAAAAGCATTTTCCTGAGAACTCAGTTTACAGCTTATATGCACATTGAGGTAAACACACATCCCTTTGTTTAAGACAGGTCTGCTTGACCAGTTCTCCCAAATGGAGGCTACAGTGAGTTTGAATATGTGCCTTTAACATAATACAGGGGAGATCTCATAACATTACACATAATGTTTCTACGTACATTTCACCCTGATATTATTGACCAGTGAGTTATTAGCTTTCAAATGACACCTCACTAGGTGTATTTCATACAAAGAATATTACAGTAGCATGTAGAGTGTGCATGCTGAGTGCATTTGGTCACAGTGTCATGAGAGCTGTGAGAAATTTGAAAATCAAATTGGTGAGCAAGTTTACATTGAAAAAAAGTTTGCAAAACTGAGAAGCCTTGGAAGCTGCAATGTAGAAATTAAAAATGGGAAAAAAGGCAGTAAAAATCCCTCACACTAAAGCAAAAGGGGATATAAAAACAGAACAATGTGCAGAATGCCACTTGATGCCCACAGCTGCATAGTGGGTATATTTCAGTGTAGCTATTTTCAACCAACCTCTCTTTTGGAGCCTGATGAAAAACTCACTGAGTTGGGATCAAGCCCTTGAAGTCAGAATCCCTTTGGATCTTAGGCAATGCTAAAATCAGTTGGCTACTGGTTGGGGGTCCCAGTTTGAGTTCATAGCTGTTGGTCAAAAGAGCAGTATTCTCTCCCAGCAGCCCTGAAAACAAATGCCTCTTCTTAGTTGCAGCACAAAACTCAGCAAATTAAAATGTTGTTTCTCAGCTATGCTGTGGATTTCTTTTTTCACTGGCTGGTATATTCTGCAGATGGTTGGATCAGCAGCAACAAACATGCAGCTGTGCATATTTGGCAGACAGGTGTATGATTTTTGCTACAGCAACAGCCAGATTTCAGTAGCAATGACCCACAGTTATTGAATGGGTGAGGGGGAAGTGGCATGGTAATATAGTACTTGGGCTCGATTTGCTGTTCTCACTCCTCTGTCCACACCTTCTCTCTCCCAGTATCAGATTCTGTTTCAAGTTAGAAAGCCTGCCTCCTTTTGTTATGCATATTTCAAACAGTCAGGTTAAACAGCCAAATAATAGAGAATGGTTACAATACTTGGTGATCATGAGGATGTAGGATATAGTGATATTGAGGCCCTTTATATGTAGGGATAGGCTATCCAGTACAAATTAAATAAGAATCAACCTGATTTCACCCAAAGCTCAAATGAATCATTTTTGTGGGGTTTAGAGAATTTCTCTTAATTTATTTCATTAGTTTTCATTTATTAGCACCTGTTTAGTTCCTGGTTCTGATCAGGACTGAAAGCCAAAGGACCAAATTGCCAGAGGCCAGAATCTGCCTGGTCCGTTTGTAGCAACATAGTGTGGAGTGAGGACATAGGAGCCACCAGCCCACAGAAAGGTATAGCAGTGTGCCTCTCTGAACACTGGGGTGCTCCTCAGTGTCTCTCAGACCTGCCTCGGGGGTTGTGTAACACCACCTCTTGCTACAGGCTGTGCCTTAAAGGCAAAATCTAACTCCAGAAGAGGCCATCTTCTTTTTGAAAAGGATATTGGGTCCCTGAGAAGTAAAAAGAAACCTGCTTGTGATTCTTCACTTTCCAAGGACATTCAGGCTTAAGAGGCCATTATAAATATTTGACTTCCCTGGGTACAAATGAAGGCAAAATTTGGAGCACTGGGAATTTGACTTAGTGGGACAATATAGTTGTAGTGCTTCATTTTTACAATAGAAAATGTTTTAGGTATTTCACAGTCATGATACACATACTTAAGTTCATAAATATAATTAATCAGTCATTTAAAAAACCCACATGTTGGGACCAGAAATTGTATCTATGTCTCTTTCCAAATCAATCCTCTCCTTTGCCAGCCATGCATCCAATATTTATCATCCAATGGGTTTCAAATATGTTTTCCTATGAGACTGGAGTCGTTAATATACTATCATAGAGAAAGAGAGGTAAGAGAGGTACACTCAGCATCCTTTGCTTAATGAATAATGCAATCAGCTTTACCATATACTTGATCTTCAGTGATTCAGACAGTAAACATATGGAGGGGGTTGCTAAACTCACACCTTCACACGATCCTGCAAAGCTATTGCACCAGTGTACAATTTGGAAATCGAAACTCAATAATATTTTTTTTTAACTTCAGAGAGTCATGTTACTTAGTGTTTGCAGCGTAGATCCCATAGGATTATCTAAATCTGACATTTATCTGGGTAAAAGCTAACACAAAGTGTCATGGCTAATCACATGTTTTTTATACTTTTGGTTGTAAAAGAAAGAGTAGTGGAAGTGACACACAAATAATATATAATCTATCTATGTGAGGTAATCTTTACTGCTTTGTCACTTCTTGGATATGTTCATGAACCCAGCACAACTATAATTTATTATTTTTGTTAGATTTCAATGGATCATATTCATTTTAAGTAGCACTATAAATAAAAGATACTTTAAGCCTTCACTGATGTTGACTTCAATGAGACTACTTGCGTGAGTAAGAATTGCAAGACTGGACCCTTATTTATGCGTCATATGACTTACAGCAGAGCTCCATGGCTAAACTTTGTTCTTTGTTACAGTAGTGTAAACCTGGGAGGAAATTCTGATTTACACCAGGGTAATTGAGAGCAGAGTTTTGCCCCTATTTTTGCTTTTTACTGTAGCCATCTCTCATGAGAATCAGAGAGAGTCCAAAACACTGAATCTTTTATTGGCCCTACCCTCGAACTTTGAAGGTTCACATAAAATACAGCCAGAAAGCAAACTATCTCTAGCTTTGGTTTTGCCAAGCCAAAATCAAAACATCGCCTCTTCAGCCTATCTGTGATAAAAATAGAGTAAAGATGTTCTCTTTTGTCACTTAAAATGAAATTGGCTTCTGCAGGTAAAAGAAAAAGGATTAAACATTTGGAAGAAAAAACTAAAGATTAATAAAAAATGGCATACTCAAAGGTGTCTCTGCATTTTGTCCAATATTTCTGTGCAGGATACATGAGAATATGAAAAAATAAAATTAAACATGGTGTTTGGAGATAGATATGCATGCTGGTGCAATCTAGCCAGATATTATCTTGCTTCCTAAATATGAGTTAAAGTAACCCTTACCATGCTTGTGCCTGTAGAAGTCCTTCTACACATGCTATTACTGTATAGCTATCATAAAAATAAATTAGCCAGTCTACATTTCCAGGTTAATCTTCAATTTCATAATTGCATCGGTAATTACTATAAGTTAACATAATTAGGTGCTAACACTTAATTGAGAATTATTTATTCAGGAATCTTAACTATTGTAGAATTTTTCAGAGCTCCAAACCATTCTGTGCAGTGCTACAGCCAATATGCTTAAACAGAAATTAAATGGGTATTATTTAGGATCCTGCGGTTTAACAAATTTCTTTAGCTAGTGTTTATTGCTATGGCTTCTGTCAAAACAAGAGAAGAAGCAGGTTTTTGACACACTTTATAATTGTCCTGTCTGCAGTGTCACCAGAATATTATCAGAGAGCTGACCCAGAACACACTAAAGTCAATGGAAAGACTCCTACTGACTTCAGTGGGCATTAGATAAGGTCCTATGAGGTGGCATCATCAGTGAGTTGAATCACTTTGAAAACTAATAATTAAAAGGTGTATACAGAAGCTGCACTGTGTCTGACGGACATTTGTTCCCCCCACCCAAGCACAAATGAGTAATCTGCTCAGTTTCACAAATCCCTAGACAGTGAAATTATTCTGTGTGATAGTTTTTGCCTTGGGGCTGAGTCTGAGTGCTTAAGGCTAGTGTTACTGAAAACAGAAGGATGCAGTTAGAAAGGACCAGGAATAGAGGTGCAGGACGAGATCCCAGTGTGAGGTGTGTTAGCTGGGTGTAAAGTCAATGGTAGTTGTGTTATTAGATCTCCCTATGCCACTTTGAAAGATGTCCCTAAAAGAAAGAAGTGCAGAAGGATCGTCAAAATACCAGAACCATTTTGATAAACCTATCACCAGGAAAAATATTAAAATATGTATAGTGTCTGTTTGCCTTTTTTCCTGAAATATAAATTAATTATGACTATATAAAAACCTTTTACCATGGCTAATTAATCAAAATCTCATAAACTATGTATTGACAGCACTGTATGTCTAATTATCTTTTTCATTTCAGAATTGTGCTGTTGAATAATGAAGAAAACACTACCTGATGAATTCTTTTATTTTATGATGATATCTCCAGAGACAGAAAAGACAGAGAGAGGCTTAAATGCCATCTTATATTACATCTTGGCCTTGGCAAGCTTTCAACTGGTTCTGATTTGCATGGAAAGCACTTTTTTGTAGGAGTTCTATTCTCTGAAAAACAGAACTTAAAGCTATACCTAGAATAAATTATCTATAGCTACTTAGAGCTCCATTAAATCTAGGTGCTAGACACCCTTTTCACATGTAGAAAGCAATGGTACAGCTTTTAATGCCCTGTCAACCTATTCTGTGAAAAGTCGATTGGGCAGAGGAGGTTTGATTTGGCTGGTTTTATTAAAATGTCTTTCCCCTCCTTACGCCATCATGAACCACTCAGCCTAATTCAAACCAGGCTAACTTACCAGTATGTCTTACAAGTCTATAGAAATAGCTTTTATTTTTTTAAAGTGATGACATATACCCATAACTATGTTGGCATGCAAGCTCAGGACATGGAGTTAGTCATGTATTGTTGATAGAAAATTCTTCCCTATGTGATACACCAATAGGTGGTACATATCCATAGACTGGATTACCTGTGCTCCTGCCTTTCTCTGGATTGCATCATTCCCACTCACAAACTGGTTAGACACTTGCCCAAGGCCTGGGGTGTAGGGACAAGGAGGAGCAAGTCAACATAGCTTTAGATTTGTACATTTCATCAATCAGTCTCTTAGATTGTAAAAGTAAGACAGGTCTGTGTTCGCATACAGTACTACTGTGGAATTTGAATAATCAATGTAAACTTGATTACGCTGTACAGGGGTTCATCGGTATGTCTATTAGTATAGTATAATTATAGTCTGATCCAGTCTTATTAGTTATTCAAATTAGAGCCTAATTTGATCTAAGACCCAAATTTTTCTCTTGTTTACTATGATATAAATTCATTGAAGTTAATGGAGCTAGTTTGAGTTTGCACTGATGTAACTGAGAGCAGAATTTAGCTCTACATATTTAAAAAGTGAGTATCCACAGTTTTGTAGTGAAAGATTAAAAATTAGTTTCTCTCATTCTCACGTGCTCTGCTCTTATTCCTGGAAATTTTGCTCCAGATCAGACTGTCAAATATCCTCCAAAACTATGAATGTCTTGCTTAAGCATTAAGTTTTTATCTGCCAAGTTTTTTTCTCTGTGGATCCTTGCAGTATTGTTGGTAAAGGTAGCCATAATAATATATGCAAATTATAAAGTTGACTTTGACTTTCAGCATAATTTCAGTACATTGTCCGAGGAAAAGACGCATAAAAACATAAGACCAGACTAAATGTTACTCTGAAATATGTAAAAAAAAAACAACCCAATTTGAGAATACATTTACACATATATGCATATACTTGATACAAAAATATAAATAACAAATAATATTATTTATATTATTAATATTAATAAATAAATATAAAAACAGCATATCATATAAAGTTTACACATGGTCGTAAGCAATCTGGAAAAGGTACCATTAAGTTTAGATTTAGAGCATGTTACAGAGTCAGCTAGTCTGACCTCCATGGTTAATGAATTCCATAAGGAGGGAGCAAACACTAAAAATGCCCTGTAGCTCAATGTCTTCAGCCAAAAAGAACTAATCCAATTGACTGAGACCAAAGAAAACGACTGGGAATGTATGGTTCCAGAATGTCTCTGAGGTATTCAAAACCAAGTCAATTTAAGAACTTGAAGTTAATAACTAGGACTTTACACATAATCCTGTACTTTACAGGTAGCCAGAGAAGGTTTTTTACAACCAGGGTAATGTGATTTTCATGCATGCTGTCAGTCAAAATTTCAGCAACCAAATTCCAGACTAACTGAAGTTTCCTGATCAATGCATCAGAAAGACCTAAGAAATGCTGATATGGAATTGCATTAGCCAACTCTAGAGAAGACACAAGCATGCAAATGTATATTATCAGCCGCAGGTACCAAGTCATGATTTTGCTATATAGTTTAGACTGTGAGGAAACAAAATAACAGAATATGAAGCCTAGAAAATATGTCAAGGTCAGTGATTAAATTCAAGTTCATAACAACAATCTTGTAGTTCAGGTAAATCAGGACATCTTGCAGATTTTAACCGCTGTTGAGAACCAATATTAGAATAGCTCCATCATAACTTAAGCTAATTATTTGTTTATATGTGTTAGTTGGAGTACCTATTATATACACAGATACGGTAGGTGGGAAATGAATTTCTGAATGAAAAATATCTGCACTAAAGGTTTTTCTCTGTGTTCCACAAGGTCAAGCTGATATCTCCAGACACTGGATTCTCCCTTAACATCGATTGACTGTTGAACGTCTTTTTCTTCTTCAATGGCAATTGTTGTAATGATGAGTTTTTTGTATCTTAGAAGATGATAAACAGATACATAGATGTTTTAAGCATAAGGCCACCTAAATTCATCCTACTTGTTTTGGCAGATGAAACTTGCTTTTCAATAGCTATCATCAGATATATTGCTGAAAGTTAAGATATGACAATCAATCATGAGGGATGAAAGGGCTGGGTATTTATAGGAGAAAAGGGATATTAAGCAAAGACCAGAAGTGTTTTTACCAAGAATAAATCCTGTCAGACAAAACATGACTGAGTTCTTTGAAGGAATGACAAAAGAAATAAATGATGAGGACATGGTGGACATAATTTATGTAGACTTCAGTCAGGGGTGTAGCCAGCAATTTGAAGTTTGTACATATCCTGGCTGATCCATAGCCCCCAGCCTGCAGTATCCCCATAATCTCCCATGAAAGACAGGCCATAGCATATGATCACTAACACAGCAGGTACACATAGATATAGATTTCTATCTGAACAGTCCTTCCAGAGACTATAAAAAATGCTGGCCCCAGGACATAAAAGACTTTTGTATGTGCCTACTTACCCAATGGGTTTAGAAAATGCGTTTTATTACACAAAATCAGAAATACAGTTACCAACATTATAATGGCAACATGAATTGATAGGGTCACAGTAAGTTAGAAACTTATTTCTATTGGACATTTACGAATATCTCTTTAAAATTGCCTCCTGACATCCTTCATCAATTACTTGCAATTTGAAAATCAAAGCCTAATCTATGGCATTTGTCTTTATTTTTTCCTGAAAAAGGTGGCTTTTTAAAAGTTTCTCTCTCCTTTCATTCCCATGATCCCCTGAACAGCACTGATTTTTCTGCGCTGTGATCCCTTTCTCCTAAGAGTGCATCTGCTGCCATGTCATGAATAATTTCTTCCAGGAGGACTTCAGATCCAGTATTGCTTCCTTCTTGCTTGGTTCTCTTTCTATTTGATGCAAATATTTCGTATCCAGTATTTGAAGGAATCTCCTCCCAGCCTTTGTTCTACTGTCTCTGAATAGTCACATAGTAATTATATGGTATTTCAGCTACCAGCCCTTTATAAGCTGCGCTTTTTTAGTTCCTTAAGGAAGGCCTATTCCTATACATCATCCATGTTTGATTGCCTATATAGATGATTACAATTAACCAGGTGACTAACAACCCTTCTCATTGCACTGTAATGATTCTATTCCTTCCTGAGCTTCTCTCATTTGCTGTGTGATACGTGTGTTATTGCTTTCTGCCATATCATATTCCAACTCTTTATTTTATTTCCATCCTCCTGTATTTAAATAACTAGACGTTCATGGTCCTCATCCCACCAAATTTTCACTAAAGCCTTGAAATTATGCTTTCTCTGACAACTGAACCCAACTCCTCTTGCTTGCTTATTCTTATCATTCCTCTTTCTGCATTACAGTAATATTAGAGTTAGATCTGAATTAAAACCATGGACCTAACCAAGAGTCTCAGGCTTAGAGAGACTGAATTTGGATCCAGATCTGAACATGACATGACATATATTTCTGTTAGAGGGTGAATGAAAACAGTGAATTTGAATATCCCTGAACTTTGAATCTGGGTTCAAATTTTCAGCTCAGGCATTTGCTAAAGAATATTGTATTAGGCTTACATTCTTTCTTTATAGAAATCATCAGTAATTTGAATGAAAGAAGAATAGCTTGTTTTGAAACTGAATATAGTTTTTAATACTAGTTGCATGTTTCTACCATAGCTTTACCACTCATCTCAAAGTAGCACCAAGATTATTGCCCTATGGAATATGATTTAATGTAAACATATGATATGTCAGGTTGGTTCATTAATGTGTAATACATAGAAGAAGTGGTGGTTCTGCCCTCAGATGCACAAGCACAACTCCTTTTCGCATAAAGGGAGTTGCATACCAGTGTCTTCGAATATAATTTTAATTGCGCATTGGCTGTGTGAGACATTATTCTGCCATCTATTAACTAATGCATGTGGGATCCTTTATCATCACTGGCCTCAGTCTTGTGTGTCATAGATTCATAAAACCATATAAATGTAGGGCTAGCAGGGACCTTGAGAAGTTATCAAGTTCAGCCCCTGCACTGAGGCAGGACCAAGTAAACCTAGACCATCCCTGACCGGTGTTGGTTCATCCATCTTAAAAACCTCCAATGATGGAGTTTCCACAGACTCCCTTGGAAGCCTATTCCAGTGCTTAACTACCTACTGCAGTGCTTCTCAAAGCCAGTCCACCGCTTGTTCAGGGAAACCCCCTAGCGATCCGGGCTGGTTTGTTTACCTGCCGCGTCTCTAGGTTCGGCTGATCGCAGCTCCCACTGGCCACAGTTCACTGCTCCAAGCGAATGAGGGCTGCAGGAACGGTGGCCAGCACATCCCTCGGCTGGTGTCTCTTCCTGCAGCCCCCATTGGCCTGGAGTGGTGAACCGTGGCCAGTGGGAGCCGCGATCAGCCGAACCTGTGGACACGGCAGGTAAACAAACCAGCCCGGACCGCCAGCGGCTTTCCCTGAACAAGTGGTGGCCAAACTTTGAGAAGCACTGACCTACTGTATATAGTTAGAAAGCTTTTCCTAATATCTAATGTAAATTTCCGTTGCTGCAGATTAAGCCAATTCCTTCTTCTCCTACCTTCAGTGGACACGGAGGACAATTGATCACTGTCCTCTTTATAACAGCCTTTGACTTATTTGAAGACTATCATCAGGTCCTCCCTCAATCTTCTTTTCTCAAGACTAATCATATCCAGTTTTTTTAATCTTTCTTCATAGTTCAGGTTTTCTAAACCTTTTAATATATTTGCTGCTCTTCTTTGAATTCTCCAGTTCGTCAACATTTTTTCTAAAGCATGGTGCCTAGAACTGGACACAGTACACTCCAGCTGAGACCTCACCAGTGCCGAGAAAAGCAAACAGTTACTTCTTGTGTCTTACATATGAGACTTCTGTTGTTAATACACCCCAGAATTATACTAGCCCTTTTGGCAACTACATCACATTATTGACTCGTATTCCACATGTGATTCACTGAACCCCCAGATCCTTTTCAGCAGTACAACTACCTACCCAGTTATTCCCCATTTTGAATGTGCATTTGATTTTTACTCCATAAGTGAAGTACTTTGCACATGTCTTTGTTGAATTTCATCTTTTTATTTCAGACCAACTCTCCAGTTTGTCAAGGTCATTTTGAATTCTAATCCTGCCCTCCAAAGTGCTCGCAACCCCTTCCGGCTGTGGGTGTCATCCACAAATTTTTATAAGCATATTCTCTGCTCCATTATTCAGGTCATTAATTAAAATATGAAAATACTGAATAGTGATGTACCCACAACTGACCCCTCTGGTATCTCACTACATAAGTCTGCCCAGTTTGGCAGAGAATGATTGATAACTACTCTTTGAATTATTGTTTTCAACCAGTTGTGCACCCACTTTATAATAATTTCATCTTGGCCACATATGTCTAGTTTGCTTTTGAGAATATCATGTGGGACTATGTTAAAAGCTTTATTAAAATCAATATCTCTCACATCTACTGCTTTCTTCCTTTCCACTAGACCAGTAACCATGTCAAAGAAAGAAATTAGGTTGGTTTGGCATGATAGTTTTTTGACAAATCCATGCTGGCTATTCCTTATGACCCTATTATCCTCTAGGTGCTTACAAGTTGATTGTTTAATAATTTGTTCTAGTATTTTACCAGATACTGATGTTAGTCTGACTGATCCATACATTTTTCTTTGTTCATCGTTTGAACCTTAAGTTGTTGCAACCCTCATTTCTGAATTCCTCTTTTTGAGGCCTTTATGATTAAATCCTTTTAATTTTTCCAAGTAATACAACACAATAGTTTTCAAGAGATTTGAACAACTTGCCTTTATTTGAGGATTATGAGACTGAAGAGATTTGTGAGAAAAGTGTTTTATAATGATTGTATAATGTCTTTTTATAAAGTCACATCTGTCTCTCTGTCCGTCTTCCCACACGACTGCCTTCTGCTAGATGGAATGTCAGAGCTGCTCAAATGTGTGTGTGACCATGCCAACATCTGTGAGGAGATGAACCTGAATATTGCTAGATAAGTGCAAATGTTTTATGGGTTACTTCTAGTTGTCTATTATTTTGTGCCTAAGTGTGAGACTGCTCTGTACTCTATTCTATAGTATCTAGGTTCTTATACCACTATACTACTTGCCATGCCTATTTCATACATATTAGTGAAACACTTCATTGCAATATACTCTACAGCCTTCTTTTAAGTGTTGCATTGTGGTATATGGTGGTCTCTCCACCTACATACGAGTTTCTACATGTTCTGAATGCTGTGATGCAATGAATGACAGAGGCTGGGATCCTGTTGTATGCTGAGTTTCCTAATACTCTTATCCTTCAGAGCATCAGTATCAAACTAGAGTATACTTCCCTACTTTAAAAAGTGAACAGTGAGAGTTTTGTGGAGAAAAATATCAAGCAGAGAAATATGTGCGCTCATTGAATTAATGGGCCTACTTTGATTTTGCCCAAGAGAATATAAAAAATCAAGAATGTTTTAAGCCAGAAAATGTGATGTCTCTTGGGTAAAATGTGAGAGTTGAGAAGTATGACATAAGCATTAGTAGCCTTTGTGCCTCTTGATAGCTTTGCCAAGTCTCCCAGGACTCTAAAAGTTGATTTGTCAGCTTAACATTAGCTTCAGCCTTAACTGCAGACGTGGAGAGCTGTTTGTTTCCCCTTTATCAGCAGAAATGGTGGAAACAGCATGTGCAGCAGCTGGAGGGACTGATGTGGCAAATCTTTTTTGTGACACCATTCATTACTACCTCTAACTGGCTTCCTTGTGTTCTGTGCTTCCTGACCTAGATAGGCTGAAAGCTTCATCACTCTTTAATTAGTAAAGAACTATTTTTAAATTATGGAGTCATCTAATTTTGTTCATCAGGTCTCCATGGGCTAAATATTCAAAGCTGTCTGCTTAAAATTTCACCAGCAATAATTTTTGCACTGGTAAAATCCACACTAGTGCCTTATAAATCATCATCATAATTTTGCACACACAAAAACAAATGCAGGTCTGCAACTACAAGCGAAATACAAAACATATGGGCATTATTATAGCGGTTGGCTGAATATTTAGCCCTATCTCTTGCCAGCCCTTCCTTACATCTCCTTTCTGAACCTTGCTCAAAACCTCCATTCATTTAATCAGATCTGGTGAACAGTTTGTCTCACTGTTGTGTCGTATGGTATTGTTACTCATAAGTATGTCACCATTCCCTTTTCTTCTCTTCCTCCTTTGCCTCCTGGTCCTTCTCCTCTCCACCTCAATCACATTGGCTGAGAGAGAGGCACACCTGCAGACATATTGTGTATGGCAAATACATAGGTATGGTAGAGTCTTCATCACAGGAACATGTGTATGTCATACGGGATCAGACCACTGTTTCAGCTAATCAAGCGTCTCATCTGCAGTAGTGGAAAATACCTGGAAGCAGACATTAGCTGGTGTAAATTGTTCATAGTTCCACTGTGGATGCCTCCAGATGCGTTAGGTAAAATTCTCCTACAATGCACTTTGTCAGTTGTGCAATGCAATATACTAGTAAACTTAAGAATTAACCTGCAAACTTTCACAACAAGCCAGAACAACTGGTCTTTTTTTTAGAACATAGGTGGGCAGATGGGTGCCTCCCTGAGAAGCAAAAGGAGGTGAAGAAGGCTCCCCTCCATTCAGACCTCTTCACCAGACAATCTTGATCTCCTGTAAAATCCAGAGAGTGACCAATCAGATGACCTGACATAAAGTCAAGCTGTGATTGCCTCATGGAGACAAGGCTCTTTGCAGATCACTGCAGGCAGCATTGACAAGAGCAGCCTGGATCAGCACCTTGGATTCAAGGCATTGTATGCCAGGGTGGATTGTAAGAATGTTTTGTCAAATGTTCACAGAAAATGAACACAACAGGGATGCAAATGTGGCCCAAGAAAATTCATTTAAAAATTAACAGAATATTTGGATAAATGTTTTTGCATTATTCATCCAGTACTAATAATGGCCATGATGGTAATAATAAAAATATCCTTGCATTTATTATTTGTTAAAGACCAACAACAAGTAAGGCACAATACATAGCAGACAAAGCTATGGTTCCTGTCCAAAAAGTCTTGAAGTGACCCATCACAGGCTAATTCCTGCAGATGAATGGAGCCCCATTGATTTCAACAAGCTGCAGGATTGGGACCTAAGAATCCACTACTACAAACACTACCAGGGCAAAGTGAGTTCAGTGGGACTATTCATGGGAGTAACCAATACATTTGATCATAACTGGATGGAGGAAAGTGTTCTTAACTCTTCACTAGAGATTCTCCCTTCCCCCGACCCTACTTCTTTCCCTCCGTTCTTTGCTTAATATAATTGGTTCTGTAAAGAACACTATATAAAGAGCTGCACATTTGTAATGCACAACCAAGAGAAGTATTATTGGCCCTACAAAACTCATTAACAATGTTACATATCCTTGAGCACCATCAACCAGCACCTTATCTATTAACAAATATTAACAGAGTACTCTCATAACAAGTCCAGGTCACTTTTTTTAGCCTAACTATTTAGTTTTTCCTGAAACATAATTTGTGCCAGACCCTCAGCTGGCTCCTTTGACTTCCTGGAAGCCATGCCAATTTATATCAGTTGAGGATCCCTAGATGTTCAGAGCAGGGCTAACTAGTGTTAGCAGAATAATAATAATGAATCCAATAAAAATGCCCTTTTGTTCACTACACCTTTGAAAGTTTCCTGATGTACCTAAGTAGCATTAACAACTTTAACAGGGCTCTTCATAAATATACCACACAGGTTGATATTGTTGAAACTAGAAACAGGCTACCCCAGGGCTCCTGCAGCAGGGCTCGGGTGGCTATTTAAAGGGCCCGGGGATCCAGCCACTGCTATCACCTTGGGCCCTTTAAATCACCGCCCGAACCCCACTGCCAGAGCCCTGGAGTAGTGGCGGCAGCAGGGACGCCCAGGGCTCCTTCAGCAATTTAAAGGGCATGGGGCTCCGCTGCAGTAGTGGTGGCCGGAGCCCTGGGCCCTTTAAATGGACCCTGAGCCCCAGGGCTCCCAGCCGCCTCTGCAGCTGGTAGCTCTGGCAGTGATTTACAAGGCCCGGGGCTCCCGACCGCCACTACTGCAGCTCTAAAGGCCCCTGCCCCTTTCGAATGAGGCCCCGCCCCTTCCAGTTGAGGCCCCACCCCCTGCTCAGAACTTACTGGTAAGTCCTTTAAGTTACTTTCACCCCTGCAGAGGTCTCCATTTTGCAACTTGTTCCAAAGCCCTATTGTGAAGGCTCAAGATGTCAGCAGGTGCTGCTGTTAGTTGGCTGGCTAGCCAGCAGGGAACAGGAAGGACCTCTTTCAGCTATAACAGGTCAGACATCCCTGCAAGTGGCTGGTGCAGTGGGGTCCGGCTCAGACTAGAGTGTAGGGATTGTTATTGTTCTTTGGCCTTGTTTGGGTGCATCCACTCTGGAGAGTTCATCCCGTATTTAGTTTATCTTTTCTACAAAGTAAGATCAGTTTGCATTATACATGGCTTTTTGGAATGGAGTTTTGGCCCTGTATCTTGAAAAGGGGATAGAGGCAGAAAGAGTCTCATCTTGTATAATAATTAAGGCTCACGTGTCCATGTGAGCTGAATGGTTCTCTTCCAGGAAACACAGTTTTGCATAGTTCTCCTCTCAGGTACAATCATAAAACTGGCACAAACTGCCTATAATCCCGTTTCAAAGATAAAGCCAGCCAGTCAGGCATTCCCAGTGCTGGTATACGGTAGTTGTACCAGGGCGTCACTGTCCACATGCTGAAAACAGTGAGAGTTCTGTGATCTACCTGCAACAAGAGGAGGCAGCTCTTTATTAGTTCTTTTGTCTTTGCAAAGGACTGCAACATTACATTGCCCTTTGATTTTTAAAGCCTTCAGTTTGTTTGTTTCTGTGACACAAAGAAACTTCTTAAGCAACAGTTAACATAATCTCTTTTTCTTATTATGGTTTTAGATGTTATCTCCCCAGTGTCTTTATTCTTGTATAAGAATGGAGAGCAGAGCAGGAAATCTATCCTTGCTTGATAATCAGCAGAGAGGGATTCACCTTGATTAACTGCAGAGTTATGCCACATCATCTTTCCCATCTCTCTTTGTAAGGCTTAGTGCTAACAACAGAATCTGGGACATCATGGTGTACTTAAGCATTTTGTATGGCATTTGAGACTCTGAAGTTAAGGGTCTTTGGGCACTTTCTTTCTAAACCTGGAGGGGTTTTTTATATTTTATATTCTCCCCCAAAATACTATTCTCTGCAAGGTAATATATTAAGGGTTTCAGCCCAGGATAAACTATTTGCAAAGTACGATTAAAGCTGCATCCTTAACATGTCCTGATATGCTAGAATATTTGTTACAAAAAAATCGTCTATGTAAAGTAAGATGCTGTTATAGCATGCTATGAGCTCTCTAGAACTAACAATAATTCTATAGAACGCATGCTGCAAGATTTTAATGATGAAATTTTAGTTTTTAGTCTCAGTTTTCTTTATTGTGCACTGGAGATCGATCGCTACAGTCTCTGCAAGAGTCATGTTTCTTTCATACAGATATCAGTACACAATGTGGGCAACAAATGCAAAGCTGAATAGTGCCTGCAGAATGGTTCAGAAGATTCCCATACTGAAATGAACCTCAGCCTGCTCACCATTCAGCCAAACTAAACCCAATTTTGTAAGTCTCTCTCTGTGTATGTATTAGAGCTTGTCAAAAACTGAAATTACTATCCTGTGGAAAATTATATTTCAAAACTTGTTTTTATTGCAAAGTGGGACAAAACGTTGAACTACTGAAAATTTCAGTAGAATGGAAAAGTTCTGAAAAATTTCAGTTTGGAAATCTCAAAACATTTTGTTTTGGTTCAGTTTGACATTGAACTCTGTCTCACTGAGCTATTGCAGTGCTTAATGGGAGTTTGGGTGCCTCTTGCCTCAGTATTCTATGGGTCAGGCTCTCTGGTCACACTACCTCTCCCATAAGGCATTGTGGTCATGTGACTCCCATGATACATCACAGTGGTTCTACTGAGAGAGTCCTGTCAAAATAAAATTTTAAAAATTCCAACTGAAAATTTTGATCATGCAGAAACTACATGATTTAAAAATTCCAATTGAAAATTTTGATCATGCAGAAACTACATTTCCATTAAAAATCATTTTGACTGAAAATATTCCTGGCCAGCTCTAATAAATAGATTAGATACATCCCTCCCACACGTCATGTATTTTCTTGTGTAATTCATTTGAGGTGGTTCCTTATTATCACTTTCTTACCAGACATTATCCTAAGTTTGTTCTTGTGTGTGTATCTGAATTAGAGCTGTGCAAGAAGCAGATTTTCCATTTTATGGGAAATTCCACAATTTTGAATATTTTTTAAATTCTGAAACAGATCAAAAACGAATTTGAAATTTCCCATTTTTCATTAAATTAAATTTTAATAAATGGTTTGGGTTGATCTAAATGTTTTGTTCCAATATTGACCTTTTAAATACAAAGCAATGAATATATTTTGGAAATGAAAAATCAGAATGTGCTATTCTTAAAATGTCAAAACAGGATGTTTTGATATTATCAAAACACATCATTTTTTTCTAAATAAAATTTCATTAAATTCAATGAAAGGGTCATTTTTTGACAAAAAAATATTATTGGAAAATTTCTGACCAGTTCCGGTGTGAATGTAGGTGCTTAATTAGTTGGTAATGAGTCTTGTTATAATCCTGAATAGATTTTTTTTCAGCTCCTGTGCCCATGTTATATGCTTATATCCCCTGACTGGCAATACAGCTGTCTTCGGGCCTAGATGCTGTTCATGTAAGAGTCTGCCTTTACGCTGACCTCAAGTCTACAAATCCCAGCACCTCATTGTTGTAAAACCTCTAGAAAGCTGCATATGCATCATGGAAGCACTGGCTATCCTAGGAGGCCTGTACTCAAGTTAAAGACAGGGTGGAAAGGAACAGTGATGTCTGTGGACTGCTGAATTCACAAGTAAAGGATTATTAAGAGCTGGTAGGAAAGGAGGGACATTAACCAGGCTAGGAATACTTCTCTTTGCTTAAGGGGATCACAGGGCAGCTGTGTGGGAGGGATACTAGCCTGAAGCAAGGCATCTCTGTTTGGAGAAAGAGCCAGTAGAAGCAGCTGTATTGAAGGCTTGGATAACATTTAGAATAGAATCCAAACCTTTGGGGACGTATACAGGCTCTTCTAACTTCTGAACAGGTCTGAGATTTGCACCTCACTAATGGATAATTCTCAAAATGAGTGCTGCATTTTCCATCCATTCCTTTTATGGACCTGTGCTAGCGGTCTCTATTTAACATCCTCATTGGTGGATTTGAAAGATAAGTAGCATCTAATTGTACTCTAGTCAAAGGATGCCACTTTAAGCAGATTATCTTTTGTACACAGTACTTATCACGGCAAAGAACTCTCAGCTTCTTGATCGGAATAGAAAAGAGATTGAAAAGTAAATAGAGAGGAGCCAAACAAGCAGAATACTTGTTCTGGGCATTTCTCCTAAGTTATCCTGGAACTAAATTGTTACACCTAGGAGTTTATGACATCTCTGAACTGCAAAGGTGAGTCATAACTAGCGCGAATTTGCAAACTAAAAAAAAAAGTAGTTAAAATGATCTAAAACGGAAACTGGGATCTCATTGTGCTAGGGCGTGTACATACATATATATATACTAGCCCCAGAGAGCTTACAATCTAAATAGACAAGATAGAGGGTAGGAGGGGAACAGGCACAGAAAAACAAGGTGGTTTGTCACAGAGCTGATCAACAGCAGATTGAGGAGCTGAACTCAGGTCTCCAGGCCAGTGCCCTGTACACTAGACCATGCTGCCTGCCCTGAAATAGTTAAGGTTGAAAGAGTGATTTAATAGAGTCCAGCTAATCCCCCCACATACAATATTGCCTTCTTTACAGAAATTGCACACCTTTTAAACCCCCCAAATGTTAGCATGATTGGAAATACACCTAAGGAATCCAGGCTGTTCCCCTCTCTAATTTAACCTGTTCACACACATTTCACACAACCTTTTCATCACCTTCCCAAACTTAACTTTAGCCCCAAATTTTACAAAAACAGACAAAAAAGTCCAAACAACAAATCTTAAGTCTTCTTTAACAAAGTTTTTTTGCTTGTGAATTTCCCAGCCTTTTCATTGAGCGCTGAAAGTTTGAATCAGTTGGTAGCTCAAGCCCTGCAGGAGGAGAGCTGTACTCTGACTTTGATGTAAGGCTCATCAAAGCAGATCTCCCCTCCTGAAGAATTTAGCAAGACTAAAGGTGGGAGTTATTCCTGGGTGAGATATGGGGCAGTGGACGGTGGAGAGCAATGGAGGAGTGGCAGGACAAGGCTTTTATCCATAAGGAAAACTTCAAGTGCTTACAAATTTTATAGCTAGAAAATTGTAAGCATTAGGAAACAATGCAGACCTATTTCAGCTGAGCACCAGCCCTTAAAGTTCAGCATGGATAAGAGTTTTTTCCTTTGCCCATCCCTCTCCATTCCACTTCACATCAGTGTCCCTCCTTCAGCATTACACTGGCTCCTTTTTATAACCCTGCTTGAATAACCCCTTATTTGTCTATCTCAGTGTGTATAAGCTGTTTTTTATTATATCTCTTTGCAATTCTCTCCCTCATGCCCCCCCCACACTTCCTAATCACATCTCTCCCCGCCAAAAAATATGTAAAGGCAGTGCTTCTAAGCACAGTCAGCAAAAATAAGCATGGAGTTTCTAGGTGGAGTTATTTGGGAGCTATTATAAGCCAAAAATGCTAGGAAAAAAATCAGAACTGAACTTTAGGGAATATTTTCAAAGCACATTAACTTTTCTGATTTTTACCAAACATTACAGAGAGACTCTACCCTGGAATGAGAGGCAGTTTGCAAAAGTTCAGGAAGATTGGTGTCTTTTGGGAGAAATTGAGAGAGGTTGAAATTAAGCCAAATAATGGGAAGCTAGCATCACCATCAATTTTTAAGTATATGGCAACTGTAGCTCTCACTAATTAGAGCTCCTAGATTCATAGAGTTTTAGGCCAGAAGGAATCACTAGATCATCTGGTTGACCTCTTGTATATCACAGACCATTAAATGTCACCCAGTTTCCTGTGCATTGAGCCCAATAGTTTGTGTTTGGCTAAACCATATCTTCCAGAAAGGCACCTAGTCTTGTTCTGAAGACATCAAGAGATTGTCTGTTTTTAATTTCCAGTGAACGTTTTTAGGGAGTTCAATTCTTTCAGGTTTAAGGCTCCTAAATTTAAGGATAAATTTAATTGAAACTGATGTTTGCAATGTTTTCAGTGAAAAGCATAAATTGCTCGTTGACAGCAGTGGTAACTCTCAGGCCAGGTGCGACAGAGTGCTGGGTAACAGTATCTGTACTAGCACTCTGATCACTGGATCACCAATTAAATTGTGCCAGGATAAGCCTGAAGGGCAAAACTGGACCTATTTGAAAGATTAGGATGGTCTGAGAAGAGTCCAAAAGGCTAATTAGTCCATTAGCCCAGAAAAGGAACAGGCAGGAAGTGCTTGGGAGTGGAGGGACAAAACAAGACAAGATGAGACAAGACTAGAGGAGGCTTTTGAGAGGCAGAGTCAGGAGAGATCTCTCAGAGGGAAGATACCTCCCCCTGCCCCCCTTGACTGAGTGAGCTAAGCACTGTATGCTTGTAAATACAGAGCTGCACAAGTTTGTAAAGGTGGTGAGGAGAACACTGTAAATAAATTTCACAAGCTGTTTGAACAGAAGAAGGTCTCTGAGCAGTTTGTATCTAGAAAAGAGACGGGAGAGGGACACCTTTCTGGCATACCAGATCTGCTTGAAAGCCTTGTGACCTGCAGAGCAGCCAGGTTGTTCTGAAAGATTTGCACAGGTAATTGCTTGCTGTATGTTTAAGCTTCTTGCCACTATCTTCAAAGCCCTGTATAACTCTGCCTCTCCCAACTTATTTTCCTTTTCTTGTTATCCCTGTCATCTCCTCTCTGCCAGCATAACAGGGATAACTGGCATTCTCACTCCATCACTTCCATGCCATCTTGCAGTGTCTTCCCATGCATTTTATAACCCCTGAGCACATTTTATAACCCCTACCCTGTCCATGTTAAATCTTACAGACCCACTTCTGCTGAGCTTCCTACAGTGAATCTAGTTGACTTGTATACAAATTGTCTACTTGCTGTTCCCTGGTCGTCTTGTCCTTCTGACTTTGTTTATAACATGAACTCTGAATCAGGGCCATCCCTTCCTGAATGTCTGAACAGTGCCTTGTTCATTGTAGCCTAGTTCATTCTACCATAAAGAAATTCATAATAATAAAATGTGTTAGGCATGTTGGTTTACTGTAAATGACTACTAAGTGTCACTAATTCCACACAAATATACAACAGCAAGAGCATTTATCTAGCCATCAATAATAAGTTTGGCTTTAATAAGTGGCTGTTTTGTTCACATAATACCTATTAGATCAAATATTCAGCTGGCCTCAGTCCAGCCAATAAATTTACAAGCTTGAATCTTATGCAAGCTAACGGACGTGCAAATGCTCATTTTGCCAAATATGTCTCCACAAGTTTAGTGGCTTCAGCAGAAAATTGGTACAAATGCGTCTTCTCATTCACTGTAAAACTTACGTGTAAAATTTGAGTTACTTTAAAACTGGTTACAATGTAGTAGGAATCATGACTAATATGTAGATTTTAAAAAATGAAACACTCTTTCGTGAGACTTACAAAGACAGTTATGCTCCTCTTATTGGCCTTGCAATAGCAGCCAGCTAGTAGATACTATTTCTAGAGGTGCACCGATGGGCATGGCTTTGTACAATGCTATCCAATGTCAATTTTCATAAAGTGATAATAAACATGTTAATTTCAGCTCTTTAAAAAAGTAATATACATGCATCAAAAGGAAAAGGATAAAATCAGTTGGAATAATATATTTCCAAACTTTATAAGGGAGTACTGCAAACAAGAGAGAAAATATCATTCAGAGCCAGCACTGGCATTGAAAGCAAGCTACACACATGACTGTTTGGGCCTCTGGGATTTTAAGGCCTCCATACTGACCTGTATCTCACTGGCCAGCCCATTCTTTCCTATGAACAGTGGGATTAGAGCAACCTAATCTTCCCGTGAAAGGGTGGGAGTGAAGAAAGATGCAACTCATCATGGCCCAATCATACATACAAATTGATGGGGTCTAAATTAGCTGTTACCATTCAAGAAAGAGATCTTGGAGTCATCATGAATAGTTCTCTGAAAACATCTGCTCAATGTGCAGCAGCAGTCAAAATAGCTAACAATGTTCAGAACCATTAGGAAAAGGACAGATATTAAGACTGAAAATATCCTTATGCCACTGTATAAATCCATGGTATACCCATATCTTGAATACTGCTTGCAATTCTGTTTGCCCCGTCTCAAAAAACATATATTAGAATTGAAAAAGGTACAGAAAAGGGCAACAAAAATGATGAGGTATGTATGGAACAGCTTCCATATGAGGAGAGGTTAAAAAGACTGGGACTGTTCATCTTAGAAAAGTGACAATTAAGTGGGGGATATAATAGAAGTCTATACAATTATGAATGGTGTTGAGAAATGAATGTGGAAGTGTTATTTACCTCTTCACATAACACAAGAACTAGTGGTCACCTGATGAAATAAATAGGCAGCAGGTTTAAAGCAAACAAAAGGAAGTACCGGTACTTCACAAAATGCACAGTCAACTGTCAAACTCATTATCGGGGGTGTTCTGAAGGCCAAAAGTAAAAATGGGTTAAAAAACGATTAGATAAGTTCCTGAGGATAGGTCCATCAGTGGCTATTAGCCAAAATTTTCAGGGACACAACCCCATTCTCTGGGTATTCCTTAACCTTTGACTGCCAGAAGCTGGGACTTGATGACAGGGGATCACTCAATAATTGCCCAGTTTTGTTCATTCCCTCTGAAGCGTCTGGCACTGGCCGCTGTCAGACACAAGATATTGGGCTAGATGGACCATTGGTCTGACCCAGTATGGTTGTTCTGATGTTTTTATGTAATCAACCTTCCAGCAGCTTGGACTGGCAAATCATGGAGCTGAGCTGGCTTCTTAAAAACAATGCATATACTAATAATATACAAATGCTGTTTAACACTGTGATGGGTTGAATAGCCTTCCAAAGGGAGCAGTGGAGGCAAAAGACATATCTGGCTTCAAGACTAAGCTTGATAAGTTTATTGAAGGGATGGTATGATGGGATAGCCTAATTTTGGCAATTAATTGATCTTTGATTATTAGCGGTAAATATGCCCAATGGCCTGTGATGGGACACTAGACAGGGTGGGATCTGAGTTACTACAGAGAATTATTTCCTGGGTGTCTGGCTGGTGAGTCTTGCCCACATGCTCAGGGTTTAGCTGATCACCATATTTGGGGTCAGGAAGGAATTTTCCTCCAGGGAAGATTGACAGAGGCCCTGGGGGTTTTTCGCCTTTCTCTGCAGCATGGGGCACGGGTCACTTGCTGGAGGATTCTCTGCACCTTGAAGTCTTTAAACCACAAGTTGAGGACTTCAATAACTCAGACATAGGTCAGGGGTTTGTTACAGGAGTAAGTGGGTGAGATTCTGTGGCCTGCGTTGTGCAGGAGATCATAATGGTCCCTTCTGACCTTAAAGTCTATGAGTCTATGAATCATAGAAACCCCCTTGGGAACTACCAACTGATGTGCCAAGACTACTTCTGCCCCTGCTTTCCCTGCCAGCTCAGGACCCCAGCACCCTGTCTTGCTGAGCCAAACATGCCTGTCTGCTCCAACAAAGACCCAGGGTCTGAATTACTTGCCCCAAAGCTGCAGACTTAACTGAAAGCAGCTTACAGAAGTGTTCTTGTCTTTAACGCTTAGATGCCCAACTCCCAATGGGGTCTAAACCCAAATAAATCCATTTTACCCTGTATAAAGATTATACAGGGTAAACTCATGAATTGTTTGCCCTCTATAATACTGATAGAGAGATATGCACAGCTGTTTGCCCCCAGGTATTAATGCATACTCAGTTAATTAATAAGTAAAAAGTGATTTTATTAAATACAGAAAGTAGGATTTAAGTGGTTCCAAGTAGTAACAGACAGAACAAAGTGAATTACCAAGTAAAATAAAATAGAACACACAAGTCTATGTCTAAGAAACTGAATACAAATAAAATATCACCCAATAAGCTTCCTTTAACAGACTAGTCTCCTTTTAGTCTGGGTTCAACAATCACTCACACCCCCTGTAGGTACTGTCTTTTGTTCCAGTTCCTTTCAGGTATCCTTGGAGGTGGAGAGGCTCTCTCTTTAGCCAGCTGAAAAACCCAAATGGAGGGGTCTCCTGGTGTTTAAATAGACTTTCTCTTGTGGGTGGAGACCCCTGCCTCTCTCCTATGCAAAGTCCAGCTCCAAGATGAAGTTTTGGAGTCACCTGGGCAAGTCACATGTCCATGCATGACTCAGAACTACAGGTAGCAGCCATGGTTCACATGCTACCTTGAACATCCTCAAGTAGACTTCTTATGTGGATTGGAGCATTCCAAGATCCATTGTTCCTTCATTGTTCCTTAAGTGCTTCTTGATTGGGCACTTAACTTTGCAAATTCCTTTCTAAAGAAGCTGACCAAATGTCTTACCAAGCTTACTTAGCAATCAAGCAAGTATACAGCCAATATTCTTAACTTCAAGTACAAAAATGATATGTGTGTACAAATAGGATGAATAGTCATATTCCCATAAAGCATTATGAGGTACAGCATCACAAACACAATGACTTAATGCGTTTGAATGGCAATTAATATATATCTGTTATATATAAATAAATAGAATAGATTAAAATTTCACCAAGAACCAGCATTTTCAAAAGCCGAGGTATTAGCCCAAAACAGTTGTTAAGGTGTTTACCTTCTGAGGCTACTCAGAAGATGGGCTTATCTGCAGGCCCTTCCCCCTCCCGTGTCTGTCACCAGGGTGATTAAAAATTAAACTAACAGGGTAAGGTGCAAATACAGTAAAATGTATTAGACCAACATGATCTTAAAAGCAGAACCCTTGTCAAAAGTAATAACAAAGCACAGGTAAATACAAGTGGCTCGGTTGTTAACAGTAGATGAAAATGGACGTAAAGTCTGGAGCCCACAAACTTGATACACTGGGATAACCAAAAGATATTAAGAGAAAACTACAATACCATCTCTCTCTTTGTCCTAGGCACGAACCCCAACTGTCCATGGGATGGACCCCGACTGTCCCACAGAAAGAACCCCGACTATGACGAGGATGGTTCTGGAATCCTGGAGAGAACCAATGAAGACTGGAGACACTGAACCACAGGAACACTGGAATGCTGGAACAGGACGTGATGATCACCAGGTAAGTGGATTCTCTCTTCTTCCTTCTGTCTTCCGTTCCCTATGCATCGTCCTGAGTGGTAGTATGCAGACTCGCAGGTGGAAATGAAAACGGTGCATGCAGTATATGACACCGATGAAACCTGATATAATACGCTATGATCCTGGCCTAGTTGGACTCCTTCCACAGGGCGGTAACGTGGGAGACACTGGCTGTCACTAGGATGGACAGCCCCGAGCAGCAGTTAGGCTGTCACCTATATAGTCTGCTGTTGCTAGGCAGACTATGCAGTCACGTGTTCTAACTGCTCCTGCTTTTTCCTGCTCTAATTTGAAAAAGGCACAGGGAAGGTGTGGGAAGCTCTCCATGAAGGAGGGCATCCAAAATGGAGTCCTACTTCTTGTTTTTACAGAACAAGATGGAGACTAGAGGAGAAACATACCAAAACAAGATTTTACCCCAACAGAGGTACTTTTTTGCACCTACAGATGCAGTTGCAGATGCATTTATTATCACTTAGACATCTAATTGCATGATATGCAAGGCATTCAATTGGATGTAGTAACATACATTTTGCATTTATTTGCACTCACAGACTGTATGTACAAAGAGTGAGAAACTAGGCTTTAAAAATCTGGCCTTAAAGATGTTATTTGGATTGAAAAGAAAAACCCCTAAAAGTAAATCCAGAAATAATCTACTTAATTCACTCAGAGGTTTAGGTATAGCAGGGATATTAAGGTGTCTCTAAATGGCCAGAGGATAATGGTTGCCTGTCCATTTGGGTCTCTGCACAGAGCAATTCAGAGCACAGATAAGTGCTCGGCTCATTTTGCCTCGTGATAGCAGGTTGGGGTTTAGTTTGCTTTGTCTAGTCAAGTTGTGAGCTCCAAGAGTTCCATGCAGTGGACCAGGCACATTTCCAGTTGCCCAGCAACCCAGTCAGACCCGATAGCAGGGGATGTACCTGAAGGCAAGAGCAAATAGTTTGCATATTGGAGGTCCCAGGTTCAGACCAAAGGAACTTCCTTTGTCTTTATGCACCTAGAGCTTTAGAGTAGTACATTTTATAAACATAAACATTAAATATTAGCTTAGATCATCAAGTACAATATGTTGCCTTCAGTAGTGGCCTAGAGTAAACACAGTTTACGACCCTCAGCGAGACACACAAACATGCATACCCACCACCAGCTACCAAGGTTTGGGGTTATTGGCCGATCAAATGTTTCACTCCCAAAACACCGGTTCAGTGTTTTTTAAACGGCTTTAAACATCTATCACATCTATCAACTGCTTTAAACACTATCGCAAAAGACATGTGCTGATGAGCAGTAGACAGTTCACTCCAGCTAATTATTGTAGCTTTTGTCTAGTGATCTGCAGTCTTTTCCCATGGAAAGGACAAAGGACAAAAAGGGTGGGGGCTTAGCCCACCGATGTTAAAAAATGAAAACATTTCCATAACACTTCACAAAAAATATGTATAATTTTGTTTTGGGACATTTCATGAAGTTAGACATTTCTCTGTTTTATATATTAAGTATTCATTAAATGTCTGATTTTGTATTGAAACATGCATTTTTGCAAGCATTAGTGGGAAAATTTAACAAAGTCATATTTTTCAACGAAAATTCTCCCATTAAACTGCGCGGTTGTTCACAAAATCAGACCAATTTCCCAAATTCCAATGTCTTTGCATTTCGCTGAAAGGGTTTCACACAGCCCTGGCTTCTACCCTGAATATTTGTAAATTAAGGCAGAATAGCTAAGAAGGTTCCACATAAACCCACATGTTCTGGCTGTTGAAATCTAGACCCTTGAATTTCTACAAATATTTGGATTTTCCTTTTCTTACCCCTCATTAGCCCTGCCAGCTTTTTGCATGCCCTTGAGAAATAATAGATATGGAATAAATTAAGAATTGTAAAAGACCTAAGGAAAAAACCTTGCTTATTAAATATAGCTTTTTATGGCATAGCAAGAGACTGACCCAAACCAAGAGCCTTTTGAATAGCAATAGCACATCTTGGACTGGATCTTTTACAATGAAAATTATCACCTGGATACGCAGAAATGCTTTGACTGAATCTATCCGGGTATTGTTGCTGCACTTTCCTAGATTAGAACATTCCATTCTTACTCTTTTTTCTACCAAGCAATGTAATGTCTCCTATTTGGATGGAGGCTACATGATCAGAAAGCAATCCATATTGTGGATGACATGTGAAACACAGCTCTACATAATATATTTGGATAACCATTGATTTCTGAGGTTTGGAGATAATTCTTCACAAAAATTCTGTAAACTGAAAGCAGATTCTTGCCCTACATAATTAAAAAACAAGATTTTTTTTATTAATGCTAAGATTTTATTTTATTTTTAAAAAAAACTGCTTCTGTATGAAAAAATAGAAAGAAATATTAGCAATTTTTACCCATAATCAAAATGCTAAAAAATATTTTTTCTCATCCTGTCTTTTAGCTTTCTTTGAAGTCACAATATTAAACCTCCTTAAAAATATTTATGTGTATTTAGTTAACAAAAGCTCCTGTAAGTTGAATCCATGCTGGCAAAAGGTTCAGGTAAGCTCTCTATATAAGCTTACAGACAATTGTGTAAATCTTCAGCCATTAAAGAGAAAGGAGAAAAAAGCCATCCTCATTACACTGCTGTCATTTACTCTTCATCTCCTGTCCTCTTTAGCAGCATTAAGATGGGATGTAAATTTGCCAGTTAATGCTGTTAGAAAATGGATGGTTCAAGAAGGGCAGGAATTAGAGATCAGTATTAGGTGCAGATAAGCTCCTTTTCCTCCGCAGTGGCGGCTGTTTAACATTCATGGGAAAATCATCATCAAACAGCGTTATCACAGCTCTGTTGATGGCTGAGGAACTTCATCACTATGATAATTTTTTTATAGCTGTGAGCCAAAAAGCTGCCTTTTATTTCTGCTGTCTATAACTGCGATAGGAGCTTGTTTGTATGGGTAGGGTATTGCAAACTCATAGCTCTTCAGCCAGGTTTGATTTCTTTCCACTGCCACTACCCCCCTCAGTCCCTTGTGTATGTTGCATGAAACAGTCATGCTGATAAAAAAAAAAAGTGCTCAAACAATCCTTCAAAGCATAACTGATATTTTTATGATCAGTAATTCAAAGTTTGACAAGTGATGCTATTCTGTAATGAAACTGTCATCCATTTTGTTGTGAGTAAAGTGCTGAGATTATAAAGGGAACATGTAGGGGAGAAGTGAATATCTAATCCCATATATCTTGGCCAGGAGACAGTTTAAGGTAGTTAAAGAATCGTAACATCACAAATTTTGTATAGTCAGAGCCATTTATTTTTCCTTTTTCATCCTCAGGTTAAGAGGTTCATAGCCTATCACATCTTCTTCTTATCCCTTTCTGATTAAAATTAATTCAACCTGGAAGGAAAAATGCACTTTTCTCCACAGTCTGTTTTAAATTAGTTTAAGGTATTTTAGTTCATTTGTAACATTTTTATCATAATTGGAGGTGTCCTATTTTGAACTGGTCAAATATCTCTAAAAGATATTTCTACTGCATTCTCAGCCACCTTCCAACATACCAGAGATGCAGGTCATGGTCATTTGTTGTAATGTACTGGGCAGAGGAAGAAATGCAGCTCCAAACTGTATGTATTCTTCTGAAGCAGATAAGGACACTATGCAAGGACATTTTTAATTTATTAAGGTTCTCAAGCTTATGCTTCTTTGCAGCTTTGACCTCATTTTTTGTAGTTTATCTGCTCTAAATGACATTTCTCATTTTGAATATAGCTGGAAAACATTGTGCTAAACAGCAATTTTGTAGCTTCTACAGCAACTCACGGTAATTTTGATATTTCCACTTTGAGTTCAGTATTGATTTGATTACTTAGGTAATTTACTTTTGACACAAGCTCATTTCTTGTCTTTTCCTGAGCAGGGACTTCCAATCTCGCCATGTGCTGAATTATGTTTGGAGTTTAGAGATAAGGACTTTTGTCTCCTAGAGACTCAGCTTAGGCCACCAAACTCATTTCCCATAGGAAGAGGGCTTGAATCCAGTCAGGATCCTAGAGGTGAAAGGCTAGTGCTTTGTAATTTAAATATTACCATATACAAATAAGTTTAAAGCTGATATCGTGTGGTTGAGGGAACACATCTTTCCTGCGTGGGTAATTTTGACTGAAATTCCAGAGAGCTCTTCCCTAAAGAACAAGGGGGCCCAAAAGGCCTCCACAACTGCTGACTTTCAAAGTTCCACATATTCTCCAGGGTCATCCCCCTCTTAGTAACTGGTTGCAGATTCGTGCAGCAGCTGCTGAGCTGACCCCTTCTGAGCCAGGCTCTCAGATTCCTTCTCAGCCTGCTTGTCACGTTGGGGAATGGTGCCAGAGAGACTCCCTGAGCATGCTCTGTGGATTTCTCCAGTGTCCTAATGCTAATATAGGTGCAGATTGCCAGCATTGTAGGGAAGAATCAGCCAGCTAGAGAAGGAATTTAAAGAGGCCATGACATAAAATAGGCCTTCCCTAGCTGAGCTTTAAAAAGGAGCCGTGAGCTGTGGGCCATGGAGATAAAGTGGAATGTGGCTCCAGAGATTACTACCTCTCTCACCACTGCAAGAAAAAGTACTAGGGCAGAAGAAGTGAAAGATGTCATTCTTCCCGTCCCACTCCCAGACTGTCCTTTCGCCAGAGAGTATATGGCTTCTTCAGAAATGGAAGGAACAGCACTCTTTTTCCACTGAGTGGAGGGATTGGAGCTAGTTTAAATTATGCAAATAAAAAGGGGTTTTTGTAATTGTCTTTTTCCAAAAACATTTTTGTGTGAAAAATTATCACAACGTTATCAAAAAGTTTCCTTTTCCATAAAAGAGTCAGATCTTTGGGGGGACTTTTTATTATTCAAAAACATTATTGCACTATCATAAATGTGATAAACATTGAAACTTTTCATTGACCAAAAACCAGGTCTGTTATGTTCCGTTCTAGATTTAGTCTCCCATCAGTGTCTATTCCTCCTCTTCACCACACCTGAATGGGCTCAGCAAATAACACTGTCTAGTTTTCCCAGCAAGGAACTTGTAGAAATGGTTTTGAACATTTTCAACCAGAGCCGGGTGGGGTTTTATCCAGGCCTTTTCACAGCTCTCTTTCTGTTATGTGCAGAGATGGAGAAAGATTGTGTTGTCCTAAAATCAACATTAAAGTACTTGAATATTGTTCAACACATTTTCAAACCTCACCTTTCAGTCTCTTTCCCACTGAGTGATGCCAATTCAATGGTGGAATATATGAAAGTGATCCACTGGTGATTCTGAAGGATATATTCATGACCCATTTTAATATATTGGGTTACATTTACTTGCTATGGAAATATCACAGTGCCACTAACTTGACTACCAAAAAAAATGCTTTGGGTTCACAAGAACAAAAGACAATGATTGTAATTTGCTTTTGCCCTTTAGCAAAGCAATCAGCAATTTTCTAGTATTTTACAGTCATCCATCTATCTATTCATCTTGTAATATCCTTACTTTTTCTTGGAAATATTTAAATTAATTAACCTTTTAGTAACTGGGAACCATTAAAATGGTCGACTGTACTAACAATGAGAACTTATTTCTATACAATTTTTATGTGCTAGGAATTAATGTGTGTAGTTCATTTTTTAATGCAAGCATATCCTTAATAACTGGCCAGTTGCCATAGATGATAACTTCACCTTCCATATCTGCAGTATTCTAGGTATTTCCCATGTTAAAGCATACGTAATACTTGTGTAACCATATCCACTGACCCTAAGTAAAAGTGGCACATCGTTAGAAGTGATCAATGTAATCCTATAAGGAAAGATAGTTTTATGGAGTCTGGAATAGAGTGGAAGGATTCTACTATTGCCATACTCTTTCATACCTTCAGAGGTGGTGCAAATTAATTACTCCTGATTCACTGGGGCAGGTGTGGCTCATTAGACTCTACCTTGAATTCAAGAAAAATGTGAGTAGCCCTCTATGTGGAGGAGGCTAGGGCTGGGACAGACGGGTGCAACCAAGCCTTAGCAGAAGTTGTTCAGGCTAGGGGTTGTCATTATTCATAAACTACCCTTTTTGGTACTAAAACCAAACCCTAGGATACCCTTCACAACAAGGGCTTGTCTACGTAAGGAAGCTATTGAGAAACAAGCTAGAGTGTCCATTTAAAACACAATAGATGTTCTGCACTAGCTCCCCACGTGGATGCTCTTATTCCCTCATTAAGAGTGCCTTTGTGCAGTTTAGTTTAAGGCAATCTAGCTTTTAGTGTGGAATAAGAATCTCCACTGAGGGAGATATTGCAGAACAGCAATTCTGGGTTATATCCCTGCGTAGTCAAACCCTAAGTGCATAGTTTATTGGAGTTGAATACAGACTCTACCCATTTGTGCAGCCAATTTTTTATGCAAATAATCATTCTTTAATTAAATAAATTATGTTCTCTCACACAAAAGACCACAGAGAAGGTTGACTCTGTCACTCCTATAAGAAGCACAGATCCACCATGAATGGCTCCTGAAAATAAGTAATTTAAAATGTGGGGTTAGCAATGGTCTTCAGCTATCATTTATAGACAAGGATTGGGTGACTGATTCAGGTAAAACTAGACACTTGCTCCAATCAGCTTTGTTTAGAGAAGGGGTTCATAGATTACAAGGTCAGAAGGGACCACTGTGATCATCTAGTCTGACCTCCTGCATAACAAGCCATAGAACTTCTCCAAAATAATTCCGAGAGCAAAACTTGTAGAAAAACATCCAATCTTGTTTTCAGAATTGTCAGTGATGGAGAATCCATCATGAGCCTTGGTAAATTGTTCCAATTAGGGCTGTCAAACGATTAAAAAAATTAATTGTGATTAATTATGAGATTTTTAAAAACTGCGATTAATCACAGTTTTAATTACACTGTTAAAAATGCTAGAATACCACATATTTAAATATTTTTGGATGTTTGTGACATTTTCAAATATATTGATTGAATACAAAGTATACAGTGCTCATTTTATATTATTATTTTTGGCCACTGTGTCACACTGGGAGCTCATGTTCAGCTGATTATCTACCACAACATCCGAAACTTTTTCAGAGTCACTGCTTCCCAGGATAGATCCCCCCATCCTGTAAGTATGTCCTACATTCTTTGTTCCTAGATGTACACACTTACATTTAGTCCTATTAAAATGCACATTGTTTGGTTGCACCTAGTTTACGAAGCAATCCAGATTGCCCTGAATCAGTGACCTGCCCTCTTCATTATTAAGTAATCCCCCAGTTTTTGTGTCATCTACAAACCTCCAGTGATTATTTTGTTTTTTCCCTGATCATTGACAAATATTTTAAACAGCATAGAGCCAAAAACCAGTCCCTGTAGGACCTTACTGGAAACACACCTGCTCAGCGATGATTCCCTGTTTAATTACATTCGGAAACCTATGAATTAGCCAGTTTTTAATCCATTTAATGTGAGCCATGTTAATTTTATAGTGTTGTAATTTTTTAATCAAAATGTCCTGCATTAACAAGTCAAATGCCTTACAGAAGTCTATTATGTCAACACTATTACCTTTATCAATCAAACTTGTAATCTCATAAAAAAAATCAAGTTAGTGTGACAAGATCTCTTTTCCATAAACTCGAATTAACTTGCATTAATTACATTATCCTCCTTTTATTCTTTACTAATCGAGACCCACGTCAGCCACTCCATTATCTTGTCCAGGATCAATGCCAGGCTGATAGGCCTATAATTACCTGGGTCACCCCACTTACCTTTTTTAAAAAATTGGCACATTAGATCCCCCCCACAAATCTTCTGGAACTTCCCCAGTGTACCAAGACTTATTGCAAATCAACATTAACATCCAGCAATCTCCTCAGCCAGGTCTTTTAAAACTTTTGATGGCAACTCATATCTGGAGCTGCCTGTTTTAAAAATGTCTAATTTTAGTAGCTTCTGTTTGACATCTTCCAGAGATTCTTGTGGAATGGAAAGAGTGTTATCACCATATGATGAGATGATATCATCTGTGCTTTTTCCACTGCAAACCCAGAACAGAAATATTTATTGAACACTTCTGCCTTCTCTGCAACCTGAGGAGTCTGAGTTTGGCAGTTAATGTAGCATCACAAACATCATTTCAGGCCATTGCCAGCCCCGAAACATTGGGGTTCCAAGACTCTATTGCTGGTGGCCGGAATGTAGTTTGGTGTTAAATTCTGACCAAAGTGTATAGGCAGATGTCTCCACTGACTTCCACAGAGTTCAGCCTGCTTACATCAGGTCTGAATTTGGTCCCAAATTAATTCTCGACTGCCCCTTTCCCCATGTGAGCTGCTGCCCCCCCTCCAGCAACCATGATCTGGGGACAGGTTCCTGGTATATAGGCTCTTCTGGGCTGACATTACTCTGTGATGACATTTGGGATTCTGTGATGTTATAGGTGTAATCCTTTCTCACACATGTGGCCAGATCCCTCCTGCCATGTGTGATTCATCATAAGTTGTCATCAAAGTATCACCACATCGTCATGAGAGAGGTCCATGTTCAACAAAGATTGTAGCTGGATCCCAAGCCCCGGCCAATGAATTTCTGTGGGTTTGCTCACACCTAACTTATGCACAAAAAACAGAAGACCACAGATAGCTAATGTGAGGTGCTGGGGAGCAACGCAGCCTACATGTTCTGCTCTCTCCCCATCCATTGTAGTATGTATGGGGCTTTGGCACTATGTGATGTCCTTTTCCAGTGGTCTCACTGTATACTTGGGTAGCTAGAAACTAAGCTACTGTGGGGAATTTATCTGTAGTCTTTAATAATTTGCTATGCATATCCACTCTTTCCTTTGTTATATTATCAATATTCTACACTGCTACTGGTTTTAATAAGAAGGCTTTTCACTGGTTTTCTTTGTTCTAGTCATCTAATCTCCTAATGGAAGTTTCTAATTAAATTCCTGCAGCCATTTTTTAAAATTGTGTTTTGAATAGCAAAGTCTATCACATGAAGAAAGTGCATATGTCTCCAGCATGGATGTCCTTCCTGACAAACGGCAACTGACCGAGGCCCAACGTCCGCAGCACATCTCAGCAGATTAACTGAAGAGAAGAACAATGGACAATAAATAGAAGCAAGTAAATAGATACCTTCAATATACAGCAAAAATCCAAGAAGTTAAGCAAAGAACTCCTGGGTCTCAGTTATGGTTCCAGTGGCCAGATCTGCACTGGTGGAATAGGAAGAACACCATGTGAGCAGAGTTGTGGGAAGCACTTTGCTGGCAGAATTTAAGAGCAGGCCCCAAACTCCAAAGATGTTGGAGGATCATGTTCACTGGTGGAGTTTTCTACACCTCTCTCCATAACCCACTCAGCAACTGAAAGTGTCAGATGCTTGAACTTTACAAAGATAACAAGGGGTTGAACTACTCAAATTATGATCTCATCTGCCTTCAGCACCACTTCTGTAGGGTGAAAGGAAAAAAAAATAAGTGAAAAGAACAAGAAAGTGTCATATACAGAAGAATCCATACATATAATGTCCCGCAGACTATTTGTGTAATAGATCCTTTTATTAATCCTTGTAAGTAAAGCAACTGGTATGTAGCATCTTCTCCAGATGGATCAGCTGTGGCATGCACATAGCATTACCTTACATGTTTTCTAGTTAGCAAGCCAGGCAGCAGAGAGAGAAAGAGAGAGAGAGAGAGAGAGAGAGAGAGAGAGAGTGTCGATCTGTCTCCTGCCCCAGCAATTTTTGCACTCAGCCGTGGTCATCCACTGGTATCAATACTAATGTTCTTCTACTGCAAGCTTGTTGTGGAAGGCTGAGCCAAAATTGTCCCTTTCTCTTCTGGATGTGAAGCAGTATTACATTCTGTCTTCTACTGCACATCTGCAGAGGCTATTGTTTTGGCTGGAATAAAATGAACACAGGTGATAGCATAATGCTCATTGCAGCTACATGAAACACCTGTTATATGTAGAATTTTTCTATAGGTTTTTATTCGAGATGGTGCTTGGTCTTTTACGAGTTCATGCAGTGGACAGAGAGCAGGAAGAGAAACTGTTCTCAAGTTGCTCAGATTTGCCACCAGTGGCCTGTTAGTGCAGAAGGATTATTATTCATAGATGGTGCCCTTATTTTAAAAAAGCACGTGTGCAAATGTGTATGCACACCTTTATGTGCACCCAGCTTGTGTGTGTATATATAGCCTGAACTTGCATATGTATATTAGGTGTTACAGACAAGTCAGGCGTGCACGTCACAACATTTGGACATGATTGTCATTATGCCAGTATGGCTTGCTCTACTTCACTCTTTCATTGACAAGGCAGAACATCTACTATGTTAAAGTGAAGAAAGTTGCATTTAAAACTAGACTAGGTAAAACATTAAAAAAAATCACTGTAGGAACAATCAGTGTAGATTCCTGAGAGATCAACTTGATGTCCTAACAAGCAATGGGGAGGAAGAGAGGTGGTTAGGATGTCAGGATTAGGGAATTTTTACACCCTGTTAAACCATTTCCTTTATGGACCAGCTTTAGCTGAAACAGCAGTGCTAGAAAACTTAGATAATTGTGATCTTATTGGCTAGGGTCAGAGTTTAAATATTGTTTCTCTGTTCATATGAACACAAGGCGGTTTTGTATGGCATGTGCATGCTGAGTCACAGCTGCTTCTCTGGCTTATATAATCACCTCTTTGCTGGGACTCTGATCGGGAAGTTGGCATAGTTCTAGAGATGATACTCTGCTCTATCTCATTTAGCTCTGTTAGCATCACTTCTCTTACTTCCGTGTGAATCTAATTACATTCAGTCACAAAACAAAAGTCGTACATGAGTCTGGAATTTGTCTTCCTGGAACAGTCCCAGGAACAAAAGCATGGCAAACACGAATGTTTGTGTAAAGTGAATGAACGCTGCAAAGCAAAATTCAGTTTTCAATTCACCAAACTGTTCATGAAAAAAATTTCCTACTATTTTCCCAGCTCTTGTTGACTGTATCCCAGGAAAAAACAAGCTAGTTCCACTCATATCTCACTGGGAGAAGAGTCTCCATGACAGGAAAACTGAACGCCTAATAGGATATATAGATTTCACGACATACAGTACATTGCCTGTAAACTTGTAGCTCAAATAATAGATGGAAACCAGATAAGGCGAGTACGCTGATCACTGCAGAGAGATTAGACATTGTAATTTGCATCTTTTCTTCTTATAACATTTACTCCATTTCTGTCTTAAAATTTTATGAGACTTTGAAGACTGGACTTATTCTAAACACTAAACAGGGATATTCCATATGAAAAAATAAAAAAGAGTATATGTTTTCTTTAGTATTACACCAATGACAGCTTCATGATTTTGTACCTTTAACTTACATGGAGGATGTAGCAAGCCGGGCTGAGGAAGAATGGGAACATTTTCGGGAGCTTAATCTGAACATAAAATCACTGTCTCATGGTAAAATGGTATTGCAGTGGTTCTGGTTTAATGCAAATTAGCTTCATCTAGGCCAGTTTCTAGCTGCATATTCCTTTCACTGAGTTTCATAATGAAAAACATTAATGAAATACATAAACAAGAAGGCAGAGAATGGCACTTTGGTGCTTCCCCAGAGCTCTGTGACCAGCCTTCTGCACAGCACAACAGTTGGAGAGCAACACACACTGCTTTTAAATTCTTGTGTCTAAACAGCACAGCTGCACCTAATTAAACTCTTCCCCCACAAGCTGCTTACATTTGAACTCTGACTGAGAATAGCTCTCAGAACTCTGGACCATTGTTTGTCTCAAGGATCCTCCCACTAGAATCATAGGGACTGTAGGAGATCATCTAGTCCAGCCCCCTGCTCAAAGCAAGACCAATCCCCAGACAGATTTTTAACCACAGTTCCCTAAATGGCCCCCTCAAGAATTGAGCTCACAACCCCGGGTTTAGCAGACTAATGCTCAAACTGTCCCTCCCCCCACTAAGACACTAATGGACCAGGGCTTCAGGGTCCTCTCTGCAAGTCTGTATACCCCAGTCACAGAAGAGTTATGCTGACATTAAGTAGTCTGCATGAATATTTATTTGCATCTTTGCCATTTTCAAATTCTGTCTTGCTTGTCATTTAGTCTCCTCCATCTCTGCACCTCCTTTTTCTTTTCTGGCTGCACTAGTCACTGCACCCAACTCTGTAAAGTGTGATCTCTCCATTTTTCCTCTCAGTGTAAAGCATCTTTGTGCTGCAGAATCTGAAAGATGTTTTATAAAAAGCAATTGTATTTCTGTGTCTTACTTAGGGAGGAGATAGACAAATATTGTACTAAGATTATATCAAATGGCACAAATAAGAGTATAAGTACCTATGCCATCCATAATAGCTGTGTGCTATATACTGTACATCATACAACATTGTTTCTGTAGCAAGGGGACTCCTGCAGCTGCGAGTTCTATGGGGATGTTATAACCTGCCTTTAGCGGAACATCAGATTGGACTAGTGGTTCATCTAGTCTAGTGTCATTTCCCTGACTGGCTTTAAAGGAAGGTGCAAGAACCCCTGTAATGGGGGTTGCCCAGAGGGGAAGTTTCTTCTTAATGCTAGGCAGAGTGGTTGGTTTACATCCCTTATGTTTCTTAACCCAATCTAGTGTATTTGTATATGTGCTCATTATTCACACGTGTCTAATTCTTTTTTTTAAACAGTACTAAGCCTTACTTTTCAGGAATATTTTGTATATTCCATATCTAAGTATCTATTGCATTAAAAAGTATTTCCTTTGATCAGTTTAAATCTATTTCCTCTCAGTTTCATTGGACTTCTTACCTTGGCATTATGAGAAAGAGTAAACAGATGCATGAGATTCACCTTTTCCGTATCATGCATTATTTTGCCTACTTCTCTCACATTCCCTCTAAATTGTCTCCTCTCTAACCTGAGCAGTCCCAATGCTTTCAATCTCTCCTCACAAATCGAAGTCTGGCCACTCCTCTCCTGATTTTTGTCACCCATCTATTTCTGCTCTGTTGTTTTTGAAATGATGAACCAGAACAGACTGCAGCATCCCAAGTAAGACTGGACTGTTAATTTGTATTGTACATTGATGATGTGTTCAGTATTATTCTGTAATGTCTTCATATCTTGGAGACATGTTGTATGGGCCAGCACATTAATCAGCTGCTTCATCCTGAACATCCTTGTGCACTCAGAAGAGAACCTGCTTTGATGCTTATGCAGGAAATAAAGGGTTCTCTATGGCTTCCTGCTTTCCAGTTCACCAGTGCAACACAGGGCAGGGCTTTGCCCTTATGATCGCTGGTCTCACCCAGATAGATGATAAATTATTACGCTATTGATTGAACTGTTGATTTGGGGTCAGTGGTTCATTTTTATCTTGATTATTTTGCTGAAGGCACTTGTCTAGCATCTTTGTACATTTATTAATACAGAAAAGTGTCCAAATACACTAGTCAGCTCACTACTGTAAATGAATTAGGAATCCATTGAATAGTTTACATTTAGTTTGAACCTCCCTTTTTGGTGCCTGGTATACCTTCAAGATAGGCTGCCAGCAGTTCTGGTAGGTAGTGGTCATGACACTTTTCTTTATTATAAAGAAGTAAGATAGAAAAAATAACATATCATTGTGATCTTTCCGTTCACGGGATAAGAATTAGCGGAATTCTACAGACCTGTTTTTTATGACTGGGTTCCACTTTGTCTAGATTATCAAGTACAGGAGCATATCAATAAAACCTTGTTATGTATTAAAGACACCAAAGAGTTATAAAGTCATTCAGCTGACCTGCTAACCATTCATGAATATTGTAGATAAACCCTGTTCTGTCAGATCAACTGATACTTTTGAATAAGTTTCTAGTGTCCAATTCTTTATCGAAGGCAGTTCTGTACAACTAAACTGAAAGTAAACTTCATTTGGGGGGGGGAGAGGAGAAAGAGGAGCCATTCAAAAAATATGCTTCTACTTTGGTTTTGAAGTGATTTCCTTTCTTTTAACATATTCAGAACATTCATCTATTTGAAGTCCGGCTCCCAAATATGACAGGTTTTATCTCAGAAGCAAGAAAAATATGGTAATTAAAAATAAATAAACAACCAACCAAAACAAAAATGTATTTTAAACTGTTTCCAAGTGATTTTTGTTGTGTGGTTGTAGGAGGTGCCTACATTTGGGGTCTAACATAGACTAGAGCATATTTACTGTATCTTTTCTCTCTCTGATTTTGTTCTTTATGAACATAATTCATATCTACTTACTTAAATAAACATATATTCTCACAAGCATGTTACTCTCACATTTTCTCAATTTTAGCTTATCACTCACCATATTTGTTGGCTCACTACTCTACTGACTTCTTAAAAGGTGGGAAAAGTTAACAAAAATTAAGTTCTGCTCTTATCAAACTACTTTAGAAAGTATGGCTGGGATTGTCAAAAGTGTGTAAGGGAATTAGGGTGCCCATCTCTCATTGTAATGGGATTTGGATGACTAACTCCCTTTGGTTCCTTTGAAGATCCCAGCCTAAAGACTTGATCTTGCACTTCAGTATATGTGAGTGCATGGCTGTGTCCATGAAATCAATGGGAATCGGTGCGGGAACAGCAGTCTGCCTGCATGGAATGAATATCAGGATAGGTGCCATAAGAATTACCATACTGTATCATACCATTGGTCCTTCCAGTCCAGCATCCTCTCTGTGACGTTGCTTCAGAGAAAGGTGCAATAAACCCCACAGTGAACAATTCTGTAATAAATACCTCATAAGGCTATCTTCTTCATAAACCTGTCACCTGGAGGTTGATCTATGATCTGAAGCATGAGAAATTTTATCCCTCCTGTCTACTGTAACGCAGGATGCTCTTGTTATCAATATCGAGGTCTATTTTCATGTGTTTGGGATGGCTGGCTCCATTCGCAAGCTACACACAAAGGTGGCAGAATGAGGCCCTATATAGTGCTGATTATCTGTATTTTTGAGTCATGTCAAGTGAGTAAAAGAAAATAACATTTATACAGGAAGCCCTTATTGCAAGGCTATCTATTCAATGCTATTTCTGAAATAAGGCTTTTGGGATGGGGAGATAACTCCTCTGAACCAGTGTACAAAGCAGATACAGTGCACTGTATTATCTAACAACACTCTGCTTTTCCACTCAGGTAGACAGACATTAAGGTGCATTAGTCCTATCATTTGTATGTCTATAAATATCAATAAAGTATGTTATTTAGCATTCACATTTACACAATGAAGGACGGCAACTATACTTTTCAGGAAATTTCACAGAGACATTCACAAACAAAAGTTCAGTAATTTAATCTTCCAAAAGCTCAATAATGCTAAGTTCAAAATTGCAGGTTTTAAACTAATGTACCCGATAAGTAATGATGACAGAATTTAAAAGGTCCATTATTCGGTAATCTAATATTCCCAATCCCAATTATCTGACAAAGAGAATACTCTCCCTTAAACAGCGCTAATGTGTTCGCATCTAGATTAGTCTCTTAGGGAGAAAAGAAGCATTCTTTACGGGCTTTATCTGTTTTCAAATGTCTGACTCCACAAGGAGCCATTTTGCACTGCTGATGAGGCTACGTAAATGACTCAAATGTCTTTGTCTGATAGGTGCTATTTCTTACAGATACACATGATACTGGACTAGCATGAGGTACTTCCCAGCAAAGCCAACCTTTAGTATAAAATGATCTTTAACATGCTGTGCCTGGTGCCTTCAAATCCTCTGCTGCTGCCTCACTGCAAAACAAACATTGTGGTTAACTAGTTTTCTCCTCACTCCCTCTTCTTGCATGTCGGGCTGCTTCTAACTTTCATGCAGCACAACACCCCTCATGTAATGCGTTGTTATATTAGTTGAGGTAAATTCTCTCCCTTCTTTCAACACTGGCAAGGATTCCTAGGCAGTGGTAACAGTGTGGCTTGGCAAGGCTCAAGTGTGAAGGTCACACAGGGTCGTGCACCCTACTCTGCAGGAGATCCCTGCATAGTAACATGCAGGGTCAGAGGAACCACTGCTGCCCAGATTCTCTGGTCCTCTTTCCTGTAGTAAGGACACATATGAGGTTCAGAGGTCTACTTTGGCCATCAGGCTAATGTAACCTAAGCAGAAACTCTACAGAAGCTGCCCTGATCCTTGGGCAGAAATCTTTCCTCTCAGCCCACTGGCCCCTGCACATTTTCTCAGCATCCACCTCAGCTACTTCAGCTGGTCACTGCAATGAGGTTTTAGTTCTTAGAGAGGTTGAATACAGCCTCCCCTATCCAACATTCAAGCTGGCATGGGACCCGTAATGTTGTCTTCTATTGCAGACCGCCAGATTTTCCTCTGGAATGTACAGCATTTTCCTAAACATGGAATCAATGCAAACCACAAATATATTATATTATTATTAATTTGAATTACTGTAGGGCCTAAGGGAACCCAGTCATAGACCTGGGCCATTAGTTCTTAGCCTTATCTCGTATCAAAGGCTGAGAAAAGTCAACGCAACTCAAAGTAGAGGCTGACATTCTGAACTTAATTTGTCCTCTTGTGCTGAAGCACATGCAGTAATACCCAAGCACAGTGACACATGACACCGGTAGAAGTCAGAGCAGCATGGTTGACACCAGTTTCATGATAAGGTTACTACCACCATCATTCCAGGTGCGATTGGATAAGTTTTAAGACATAATATCATAGCGCCTGTCATTAAACAGTTATGAATTGTTCTTGTTCATAATTTCCTGACAATGTAGGTGTAGCAAGGCAACGACTCACCAGCACGGCACCTCCTGCTGGTCATCCAGGGAATTAGCTTTTCCAGCCTTGGAGCACCCTCTGCCAGCTGGTGTCTCACCTGCCGCTGGCATCCGTGTCCCTCCCGGCCCCCAGTGCCCCTTTACCTTGGGTGCTGCCCCCTGGCAATACCCCCCACAGATCTGGGTCTCCCCTCCCCAGAGAACCCCCAACCCTCTATCCCCACATTCACCTCAGTCTATGGCTACTGCCAGTCTCCATCTAGACTCTGCTCCCTAGGCAGACTGCAGTGTACAAGCCATTCATCATTGGCAAAGGGGGGTTTGGACCTGCTGCCTTTGCCTAACTCCTGGGCTGCAGCCTCTGCAACCCCAGTACCTGGTTTGGCCTTGCACAGGGCCTGCAGCCTGGGGCGTTGCCAGGCAGGAGCTCCTCTCACCTTTCCCCAGCCCTGCTCCATTGCCTGCACCCTCAGCTCCCAGGCAGCTAGGTCCTTCTCCCTCTGAAGCTGGACGGAACATGGGTCTAGCTCCTGGTTCATAGCCCTTTTATCAGGGCCAGCTGAGGCCTGATTGGGGCATGGCCCAGCTGTGGCTGTTTCCCCAATCAGCCTAGCTTTTAGCTCAGAGCCCCAGCTCTCTCCCAGGGCTGGCTGTAACCCTTTCCAGACCAGGGAGCGAGTGACCACCCCACTATAGTAGGATTTGTGGGTCGTTTCACCCTGCCAATGTGATGATTTTCCAGAATTTCCAACTACCTTTACTTCACACTCCCAAGTGCCCTATTATTATTTGTATTACAGTAGTGCCAAGAGGCCCAATCGGGCTTGGGCAATAAGCTCTTTGGCACAGGTCCATTGTACTAGGCACTGAGAGCCAGTGTCGGTGACAAAGAACTTACTGTAGACAAATAGACAAGCCAAACAAAGGGTGGGAGGAGAAACAGAGGCACAGCGAGGTGAAGTGACTTGCCCAGGGTCACAGCAAGTCATTGACAGAGTTGGGAAGAGAACACAGGTCTCCTGGCTTCTCACGCTACCCTGAGGAAACCCTCTGGATGGCTTCCTGGCTTTATCCGAGCCCTGCAGTGTTGCTACTGCTATTTCTTTGGCGTACTAGAACACTATGAAAGTGTTTTGGATGCTGGCAAGCCTCAATGAAGTTTGCTTTAAATGAAAAAAAAAATGTTTTGGAAACTGTCTGAATTGTGCAGTAAGACTCTGCGATAGGGTCACACTGGGCAGAATTTCATTACTGGTAGCACCATGACTGAGTAAAACCATGGCCGCCAGCCAACAGTGTCTATATTGTTATATAGCCCTCAGTCTCCCAATCAGATCAATTCATAACAAGTAAGTAGCAGGCTAAAGCAGAGCAGCAAAGCCTAATAAAGATAGAGAAACTGTAATTTAGCACAGTCGACAACCTTATTCCTGGAATGGCACCATCACATGTTTGAGAATTTTCTGATTGTTTCAGTCTCATGCAGGAAAAAAAAAAATCTATACACAGACATTTATAACTCTTTATATTATTTTACATGTCTATATAATGCCTGTCAGAACTCAATGGCAAGGATCACAATGAGAAGTAAAAATTGAACTTTCTGAAGCACCCAATGCATCATTATAAACTATGCATTTGCTGTGCTGAAACAGAGCAACGAAACAAGGTGGTTTTTCTGTGGATGCTACACAATATTCAACTAAATGATCTCAGTACCGTACATTAATCAGAGGCAAACTCTTACAATGGTGTTGATTCACTCAAGTTATTTGAATGAACCAAAAGACACCAACATGCCATATGTCTAATTATTTTATTTTGACCTTCCAAAACAGGAAGTGCTCTGTTGTTACCTGATGCATTATATCTGATTGCCACTACTCTATGATTATTTATCTACAAAGGAGAACTATTGTCCTGTTAGTTTGAAACCATGATCATAGGTAATACTATTTGTCTTTTTAAATTGTTGTATGTAGGGAAGAGACTTTATTGTTTTGTCAGTAAATAAAGGCAAATGGGTCAATCGGTTTTTTAGGTGTTTTCTGTTTTTCTAGGTAATTCTCTTTCAGTTTAAAACTGTGCTTGACGATTAATTTCTGCCTTTAACTGCTTCTGTGGTATCTCAAGTTGTCCTTTCTTTTATTGTTTCACTGCTCCCTGGGGCACTTTTTTAAAGCTCTCTTCAATCACTATTTCTTTCGATTCAGTCTACTGTTAAATAGCAGACTTTCCCCCAGTTCACTTTAGCTAACTCTGAACTCAAGGATGCAGATGTTTTCAGATTCTTATGTCCTCCTACCAGTTGACAGCAAAGACAGTATCCAAAAATCATTGTCCTAAGCCAGTTCCAGGCCTGCCTTAAAAAATCTGGATTTAAACCTCTATCCTTATGGTTTCCTTTTTTAAAATTTTTTTTAAAATTTGCTCTACAGGTCTTTAGCTTCACCTAGTGGCTCACTCCAAAATGCAAATTTTGTTCTATACCTAAAGTAAGGAGTAAATTACTGTTTTTGTTGAAATTACTGTAATGTGAGATGGAGAAATTATTTGCAGATGTTACACCTTTCTGGCTGTTTTGAGTTAACCACAGACTTCTTTAAAATGCTATAAGTGCTCTTCACTTTCAGATTACAAACTGCTGTGTTATCACATTGAACCAAATTCTGCCCTCCAGTGTGGACATGTAAAACGCCCCCTGACTTGAAAGGAAGTTACACGCATGTATCTGAAAGCAAAACCTGGCATTTTATCTAATAAACAGCCATTACTTAATTCTGTACCTTAGCTCCCAGCACCACTTATTTTAGTTATTTCAACCTTTGTGCAACGTGCAAAAACCAAATAAGTAAAATGGGAGTTTTTCAGGAATAGGCTGAGATTTGCTGCCCAGTTCTCATTCTTTTTAATGGAAACCGAGACCCAGATCCTCAAAGGTGTTTAGGTGCCTAACTCCCATTGAAATCAATTGCACCTAAATATCTTAGAGGATCTAGGCCCGCATGTCCAAATCCCTCAGGCAGATTTTCAAACCTCAGCCATGGTGCCTACAGTGTTTTGCTGTCCTGCTTGGCATCCCTGCACGTAAGTATGTATACATCATATGCCTCTTATTTAACCCTGTCTGTGTGCGTGTGATTTTTCTCTTGTTGCATGCCCTGCACGTAAGTATGTATACATCATATGCCTCTTATTTAACCCTGTCTGTGTGCGTGTGATTTTTCTCTTGTTGCATGCCCACAATTGCTGTTGACATAAATGAGAACTCAGGAAGCCATTGAGCCAAATGCTTACATTCTTATTCTTTTCCACAGAGTCCTTACTCAGTGAAAACTCTCACTGAAATCAAAGGAGGTTTTGCCTGAAAGGGAGTGATATTAAAACCTAAATGAAATAATCTGGTCCTATGGGCCTGATGGAACTAGAAGTCTGTAGATGCTGTTTCAGAAAAGATATTGGTAGAAGGTCTGGTTGAAATGTGGGCACCAGGGAGGGGAAGTTTGTAAGATCTCTGCATGAAAAATGTCATCTCTGTGTTTGCAAGGTTTTCATGTCCTCATATGACATTCTGCGAGCCCAAAACATTTTTGGAGATCAACTAGCAAAATTCACTCCTGGCTCAGAATTTCACCCAGTCTAAATTTTCTGTGAAAAATACTAAGGCAGCGGCAGCCACCTCTGGAACTTTTTATTTATGGTGAGATGACAGGTCTGGGAAGGGGACAAAGGCAGATGTAGAAAATCACAAACATTTATTTTATTTTACACACACACACACACACACACACACACACACACACACACACGCCAGATCAATAAAGTCAGAAGTGACCAAGGATGTTTGTGCTCTGATCCCTTTTCTTGCAGTGGCGTACAGGGTTCTGGACTAAGACCCGAATATGCCAGCCAAAGAAGTGACTTCAAACCTGAGTTTTGGATATCAGTGGTGATGGAGGCCTGTTTGAGACTGAGTGGATAATGCTTTTTGTTGTTTTTATGGGGTGGCAGTAGATAAAGCCAACCTCTTTGCTGCCAGGGCCCCATAGTACACTCAGGGCTTTCCTGACTCAGTGTTGTGTACTTTGGGATTGATTTCAGGCTGCAGACCTCGAGTGCTAGAAAGCCCATCTCAGGGAGGAGCATGAGGGCACAAGCTTCCCGCCATCCCCATATCCTTGGGAGTGGAGCTGGCCTGTACAGCTCTGAAATGGGAATGAAAGCTTTGAATCAAAGCTATTTCTGAGATGGATTTGGTCCACAGTGCTGCAATAGCAATCACTCCCTTCGGTTGTGACCCTCTAACCACAGCTACTGAATAGTCAGGAAAGTCTGACATCTGGAGTGGGTTATTTCCTTTTGGGGGAGAGAGGAGTTTTCCCAGTAACAGGCTGCTGTATCTTAGTCCAAGTTCATTACAGTAGGTGCTCTAGGCTTAGGAATAGAGATTTTATATTGTAAAAACAAGCTGCATCTTACAATTCACAGGACTCCAGACAACACCTCCGCTCCAGTTTGCAGCTGGACACTTTCTCTTAAACTGCTATAAGAATATGTATGTTTTAACTCCTCACCAATCTATTAAAGCCTTTATGTGGCAAATGTGCCGGGGCTGACACTCCAAACCACCTGTCAGTAAATAGACTTTGGGCTATTTGCGCCAAAACACACTCTGACACCAGTCTGTTGGGTTTGTTATCTCTCATAGCTACTTCCAGTTGCTTCCAATATAAACAGTCTCAGAAGCAACAGACCAAGTAGAATCACTAAGTTCTTCCCGGGCTTCCATTGTCAGTTAATGAAATGTAGTTATAGGAGAGTCATAAAATAACACATGATTGTTGCACTCAACTACCTAGTGTGCCAACAAAACACTTGGGACTACTGCCTAAATTTATCAGTCCACTAAGTCAGGTGCCTTCAAATATTTGAAATTGTTCTTTAGAAAAAAAATTAAACAGTCCACACTTTCTTTGAATTACTATGGCCTTTCAAAGTCCATGTAAAGTATTATGCAAGGAGACAAAGCTATTTTACCAGGCAGGCAGATATTCCAAATTACTGGTTCTTAACAAGCATGGTAATACATCAGTCAAAAGCAATAAATTTAAACTTAATGAAATCTCAATTTGCCTACAGTGCATTTCACTTTGACATTTTCTACATTGCCACGGTGCTTTGATAAAGTTTTTTAAAATGCAAAGAAAGTGTCTGTAAGGCTAAAGAGCAGACTTGGTGCCATTGTGCCCAATGGAACATTACAGTACTTAAGTTCCATCACTATATGCCCTGTGGCACACTAAGCCTGAGTGGTAACATAGGTTCAGTTTTCATTATCATCATGTGATTATCCATTTTACTGCATTTAACTGATAATACAACTACCAGCTCACCTTAAAAGAATTAGCTTGGAGGTTTCATTGCTTTCCAAATGGAATTCATTTGACAAACAAATGACAATTAGCCCAGTCTCCCTGTTCTGTGTCAGGATGGTTTTTGATTGAACCTAGACCAATTTACAATTTTTAAATGAGTTTAGACATTTACATTTAAAATGTCTAGAGGAAATTAGCCCTGGGACATCTAACAACCAAAATGCTTTTTGAAGTTGATTATTATTTGATCTAGTACCCTCTACCTGCACATTTTGTTCTGACTTCAAAGTTTTGGAATGAAAATGCCACCTACACCTCAAAGCACAGGGAAAAACTTAAAAGCAGTTTTACTCATTATGTTATGCAAAGAAACCTATATTTTAATATTCATTTAATATGGTTAGTTAGCTTTAATGACACCAGTTTGACAGTGTCATAGTTTTCAAGTATAGGATATTGATTGAAGTTTCTGGTTCTTGCCATTTTTTTGTAGAAGGAAAGAATATATTTTGACGGTGAGATTTATATGCCTATCCCTACCACTCTGTCGCAGCTAGAAATACAGTCATTTACAGATGAATGTGTTGTGTGTCTTTATGAAGAAAGTAAAACATATCTTCTCATTTCCGTGTTGTCATGTGTACCAAAAGCGTTATTAGTATTTGTTTTGTGCATGCTAAATTCTTCCAACTCGTGGATGTTTGTCTTACAGCGACAATGTCTACTTCCAAGGAACTGTCAGTAATTCCATTATAAATATGCAGGCACCTATAATACAGCCATGAAAATTGGGCTGAAATTAGGCACAAGATTTCAGCCTCAAGGTAATTTGATTCTTATTATTTTTATTTTTATTATTAATTATGTTATTTTGGCAAAACTGGAAAACAGTGTATTTGGCCATTGTAGAATTATAAGTGCAAAGCTAATTGCCCCTGATATTCAGTTATCCAGCTGAAGTCAAGGGGAGTTTGGGGTACTAGGCCCATTTTATTTCGGATAAACCGCTATTAGGTTTAACTTTCAAACAGCGATGACAGCACAAGTGATGTGCCCAGGGCTGCAGCAGCCTGAACCCCAGCCCCACGAGCCTCTTTGTTTCCATGAGCACAGAATTCCCATTTTAAAAGGGAGCAATGATGTAGTATTTCTAGAAAAAGTTGGATTTCATTTATTATTTATAAATTTCATTTTGTACATATCTTAGGGGACATTAAGAGATTAGTAGTCATGCAGTTTGTTCTGAGCATTAATGCTAATCCTTCAAGATAGGTGAAGGGTAATTTCATTAGTTTTTTTATAAAGATTTGCAATAAAACTAACCATTCAGTCAACAGTCTGAAAGGAGACATTTAGCACGCCGCTTCCTTGCATCGCAGCGGGATCCCTGCGCTCATAGTAAAATGTCAGTAGGAACTGGCAGCTCAGCAACATGAGTACATTCTACAAAGGTTGTTTTATGTAAAATAGGTGAGTCCCTCTTTCCCAAATATGTCACACAAGATCATTGTCTCTGGCATGACATACTGTAGTTCGGGAAGGGAAGTTAATCTAGGAAATAAAGAGACTACAGACTATTGATACCAAAATCAGCAATTACATTGTACGAGATCTCATGAATAATTCCTGAGCTGTGATTTAACATTAATCTGGGTGTTTAGTACAAAGCTGGGCCGACACCAATAAAATGCTGACTGATTTGTTTTGAAATGGTGCTTCTTCAGGTTTCATTGCCGCGCTCCGTAATAAATGCATTTAGGTAATGCTCCAAACCCCTCCCTTCAACACACACACAATATTTGGTGCTACTTTTATCAATATCACATTGTTTTTCTCATTGAGGGCCAAATTCTTTTCCTTGACAAAGCACAAGTCAAAATAAGTGTTGCAGAAGCGTGCTGCATGGGAGATGGAATTCTTCTCCCAAGACAATCTTACCAGAATAGGTCCCCACACTACTATATAGTGATGACATTTGCCATCTGTTGACCAGAAGATGTTGGTTAAAAATCAAGGGTCCCTTTGTGTAGAGCTAGACAGAAAAATACCCAGCCAAATCTCAGGAGATTTTACTGTCTTACAGTTTTCCTTCTGATAGATACTTTAATATGACTGCTTTCTGATGCACCTCAAAAATGAGGATAAAAGAATAAGTGAATGAAACAGTGATCTCAATCTCAAGAGACACAACACATTTATTCTGAAACTCTCCCACCTGTGCGCAGGGAAATCTGCACTTTGAATCAGCTCCAATCTCAGGTGTGGCTTCTGCCTGTATAATAGTCACTTTACCACTTAATAATGGTAAATAACTAGCTGAAAAGCCCTCTTCTTGTCCTTTAGTGTGACATGTCTGCTGTGCATGTGCTGTACACTTTTCAATAAAAGTAAGGCCTGGGTTTTTATATTTGCTGTTTGTGTGAGTAAATATAAAAGTTTGCCTCAGTGGAATTCTGATTTCAGTGAAGTTACTTCTGATTATGAAATCAGAATCAGGCCAAAGGTGTGTTTGATACATGCATTTTGCCCCTTTTGTTAAACATGATGTGCCCAAAATTACAGAAAAAGAACATGTTCTTTTCAATAATCTGATATTAATTGCCCTGAATCATAAATAAGAATACTTCATTGGAACCATTTTCAGTTGCAAAATGCAGTTCTGTCTAAATCAATACTCTTGGCAATATTGTGTCAATTTCACAGAAATCTCATTTAGGACAAAAGTAAAACCAAACATATATATATTTACATTGAAACATCCCATGTTGACATTTTCAGAATAAAAAATATTTTGATTTTTTGTTTTTTTTATTTTTGAATTGTACTATATGTTATAATATACAGTTTAAAAAGTCATGCTGATTCTGTGGAAATGGAACAAGTGGAAGAAGGAGATAATAGCAATCAAGATAAATTAGAAGTTATGAAGTGCAGAAAATTGATAAGGGAAGCTAAGGACACCAAGGAAAACTCCATGGCTGGCAGGGCTGAGAACAATAAGGAGGAGGTTTTTTTTAAAAAGTATATTAGAAACTAAATAAATCCTAGCAATGGTAAAGGTACATTAGTAGATGGAGATGGTACAATTGTTAATAATGAAGCTGAAAAGGCAGAAAGGTTCAATAAACATTTATGTTCTGTATTGGAAAGAAGCAGGACTATGTACTCCTCTCACATGATGATAAAGTACTTTCCAGTACATTAGCTATGGAGGATGCTAAACAACATCTGCCAGGGCTAAATATTTAAAAATCAGCAGGTCCACAAAACTTGCAATCAAGAGTCCTAAAAGAGTTGGCTGAGGATGTTAATTGATGTTAATTTTTAATAATCTTGGAATACAATGAAAGTTCCAGAAGACTGTTGTACCAATATTCAGACAGGGTAAGTGGGATGACCCAAGTAACTAAAGGCTGGTTAGTCTGACATTAAAATGGAAACCTGATACAGGATTCAACTGATAAAGAATTAAAGGATGTGAATATAATTAATGCCAGTTAACATGGTTTTATAGAAAATAGGTCTTGTCAAAAAAACCTGATGTAATTCCTTGATGTGATTACAAGTTTGGATAATAATTTGTAATATATTATGGTAATGTAATATGATAATGTAATATTTTGTAAATTGTTGATAAACCTCTGAATATTTTCAAAGCAAGCAACAAAAATTAAAGTTTTCAGCCCAAGTTCCCAGTCAGTCAACTACCTTGAATGATAAGACACAGCTGGCATCATATTTGATTGCATACTGTGTGGCAAAAGAGAAAATGGCCCATACAAGTGCCAAAAAATTATTCTTCCAGCATCTCTGAATATGGTGCATAAAATTTTCGACAAGAAGTCTGCTGAAAAATTGAGAAGTATTCCTGTCAGTGATAACACAATGTTTCAGTGAATATGTCATATTGCAGAGCCTTTGGAAGCCCAGCTTATAGTTAGGTTACAGTCAGATGAGGATTTTGCTATATAACTTGACAAGAGTTACTGATATTTCAAATTCTACAACACTGTTAGTTTATGTGAGGTATGTATGGCAAGATACCCTCAGACAACACAGTAAGTCTTCCATAAGGTTATGTCTACACTATGAAATTAGGTCAAATTTATAGAAGTTGATTTTTAGAAATCGATTTTATACAGTCGATTATGTGTGTCCACACTCAACACCATTAAGACCATTAACTCGGTGGAGTGTGTCCACAATACCAACTTACGGAGCGTTGCACTGTGGTAGCTATCCCACAGTTCCCACAGTTCCCACAGCCCATTGGAATTCTGGGTTGAGCTCCTGAGGCCTGATGGGTCAAAAACATTGTCGCGGGTGTTTCTGGATACATATCATCAGGCCCCCTGTCCCTCCTTCCCTCCGTGAAAGCAATGGCAGACAATCGTTTCGAGCCTTATTTCCTTGGTTACCTGTGCAGACGCCATAGCACGGCAAGCATGGAGCCCGCTCAGCTCACCGTCACCGTACATCTCCTGGGTGCTGGCAGACATGGCACTGCACTGCTATACAGCAGCAGCTCATTGCCTTTTGGCAGCAAATGGTACATTACAACTGGTAGCCGTCGTTGTCTCCTGGGTGCTCTTTTAGCTGACCTCAGTGAAGTCAGTCAAGGGCGCCTGGACATAAATGAGAGCGACTCCAGGTCATTCTCTTTTTAAGTTTCATCTCATGGAGATTCAGTCCTGTCTGCAGTCGTACTGCACCATTTTCTGGCGAGCAGCCAGGAGACGAGGACGGCTAGCAGTCATACTGCACCATCTGCTGCCAGCCTAAGATGTATAAGAGAGATGGAGTGGATCAAAACAAGAAAGAGACCAGATTTGTTTTGTATTTATTTGCTCCCCCCTCCCTCCATTCTTGAATAGTGGGGAAGGGATAGCTCAGTGGTTTGAGCATTGGCCTGCAAACCCAGGGTTTTGAGTTCAATCCTTGAAGGCGCCATTGTGTGTGTTTCTCCTTAATGCAAACCCCACCCCTTTGTTGATTTTAATTTCCTGTAAGCCAAGTTGCCCCTCCATCCATCAAAGCAACAGCAGACAATAATTTCACACCTTTTTTCAGTGCAGATGCCATAGCACAGCAAGCATGGAGCCTGCTCAGATCATCGCTGCAATTATGAGCACCGTAAACACCATGCACATTATCCTGCAGTATATGCAGAACCAGAACCTGCAAAAGCAAAACCAGGCAAGGAGGCGACAGCAGTGCACTGATGAGAGTGATGAGGACATGGACACAGACTTCTCTCAAAGTACAGGCCCTGGCAATGTGGACATCATGGTGTTAATGGGACAGAGTCATGGCATGGAATGCTGATTCTGGGCCCGGGAAATAAGCACAAGAATACCAAGATGAGAGCAGCCCTCACAGTTCACAAGTGAGTGGCGATAGCCCTGTGGAAGCTTGCAATGCCAGACAGCTACCGGTCAGTCGGGCATGAATTTGGAGTGGGCAAATCTACTGTGGGGGCTGCTGTGATCCAAGAAGCCAACATGATCAAATTGCTGCTGATATCAAGGGTAGTGACTCTGGGAAATGTGCAGGTCATAGTGGATGGCTTTGCTGCAATGGGATTCCCTAACTGTGGTGGGGTGATAGACGGAACCCATATGCCTATCTTGGCACCGGAGCACCAAGGCAGCAAGTACATAAACCGAAAGGGGTACTTTTCAATGTTGCTGCAAGCACTGGTGGATCACAAGGGGATATTTCACCAACATCAACTCTGGTCTGTTTCAAAAGATGCAGCAAGGGACTTTCTTCCCAGACCAGAAAATAACCATTGGGGATGTTGAAATGCCTATAGTTATTCCTGGGGACCCGGCCTACCCCTTAATGCCATGGCTCATGAAGCCGTACACAGGCAGCCTGGACAGGAGTCAGGAGCTGTTCAACTATAGGCTGAGCAAGTGCAGAATGGTGGTAGAATGTGCATTTGGATGTTTAAAAGTGCGCTGGCGCAGTTTACTGACTCGGCTAGACCTCAGCAAAACCAATATTCCCACTGTTATTACTGCTTGCTGTGCACTCCACAGTATCTGTGAGAGTAAGGGGATGATGTTTATGGCGGGGTGGGAGGTTGAGGCAAATCGCCTGGCTGCTGATTACGCACAGTTAGACACCAGGGCAGTTAGCAGAGTACAGGAGGGCATGGTGTGCATCAGAGAAGCTTTGAAAACCAGTTTCATGACTGGCCAGGCTATGGTGCGAAAGTTCTGTTTGTGTCTCCTTGATGAACCCTCCCCCCTTGGTTCACTCTACTTCCCTGTAAGCTAACCACCCTCCTCTTCCCCCTTCGATCACCGCTTGCAGAGGCAATAAAGTCATTGTTGCTTCACATTCATGCATTCTTTATTAATTCATCACACAAATAGGGGGATAACTACCAAGGTAGCCCGGGAGGGGTGGGGGAACAGTGAAGCACCGGGCAGGGTGAGGGAAGGACAAGGCCACACTGCACTTTAAAACTTATTGAATACCAGCCTTCTGTTGCTTGGGCAGTCCTCTGGGGTGGAGTGGTTGGGTGCCCGGAGGCCCCGCACCGCGTTCTTGGGCATCTGGGTGAGGAGGCTATGGAACTTGGGGAGGAGAGCGGTTGGTTATACAGGGGCTGTAGTGGTGGTCTGTGTTCATGCTGTCTTTCCTGAACCTCAACCATACGTCGGAGCATATCAGTTTGTTCCTCCAGTAGTCTCAGCATTGCCTCTTGCCTTCTGTTACCAATCTGATGCCACCTATCATCTTCAGCCCACCACCTGTCCTTGCGTTCATACTGTGCTTTCCTGGACTCTGACATTGTCTGCCTCCATGTAGTCTGCTGGGCTCTTTCAGTGTGGGAGGACTGCATGAGCTCAGAGAACATTTCATCGCGAGTGTGTTTTTTTCGCTTTCTAATCTTCGCTAGCCTCTGGGAAGGAGAAGATAGTGTGAGCATTGAAATATTTGCAGCTGGTGGAGGAAAAAAAAAGGGAGAGTGGTAGTTAAAAAGACACATTTTAGAGAACAATGGGTAGACTCTTTATTTAAAATGGGTTGGCAATTTAAAAGGAGGGGCTGCGGTTTTTGGGTTAACGTGCAGCACAAACCCTCACACACACACCCAATTCTCTGGGATAATTGCTTCACCCCTCCCCCCATCGCGTGGCTAACAGTGGGGAACATTTCTGTTCAGCCACAGGCAAACAGCCCAGCAGGAACGGGCACATCTGAATGTCCCCTTAATAAAATCACCCTATTTCAACAAAGTGACCATGAATAATATCACTGTCCTGAGGATAAAACAGAGAGATAAAGAATGGATGTTGTTTGAATGCCAAACACCGGGACCATATGCTGTGTTGTGCAATAATTCCAGACTACGTGCTACTGGCCTGGTGTGATAAAGTGTCCTACCATGGAGGATGGAATAAGGCTGCCTCCCCAGAAACCTTTTGCAAAGGCTTTGGGAGTACATCCAGGAGACCTTTATGGAGATGTCCCTGGAGGATTTCCACTCCATCCCCAGACATGTTAACAGACTTTTCCAGTAGCTGTACTGGCTGTGAATGCCAGGGCAAATTAATCATTAAACACGCTTGCTTTTAAACTATGTATAACATTTACAAAGCTACACTCACCAGAGGTTCCTTCTCTGCCTAGCGGGTCCGGGAGGCAGCCTTGGGTGGGTTCAGAGGGTACTGACTCCAGGTCCAGGATGAGAAACAGTTCCTGGCTGTCAGGGAAAATGGTTTCTCCGCTTGCTTGCTGTGAACTATCTTCCTCATCCTCAAAATTCCCAAAATCTGCATCCCTATTGGGGATTGACGGAGTCAAAGCATGGGGTGGGGAGTTGTAGGGGCACCTCCTAGAATGGCATGCAGCTCATCACAGAAGCTGCATGTCTGGGGCTCTGACCTGGAGCGGCCATTTGCCTCTCTGTTTTTTTGGTAGGCTTGCCTCAGCTCCTTAAGTTTCACGCGGCACTGCTGCGGGTCCCTGTTATAGCCTCTGTCCTTCATGCTCTTGGAGATTTTTTCAAATGTTTGGGCATTTTGTCTTTTGGAACGGAGTTCTGATAGCACAGATTCATCTCCCCATACAGTGATCAGATCCAGTACCTCCCGTTCGGTCCACGCTGGGGCTCTTTTGTGATTTTGGGACTCCATGGTCACTTTTGCTAATGAGATCTGCACTCACCTGCAGACTGCCACACTGGCCAAAAAGGAAATGAGGAGCACAGATAGTTGAAGCACTGCATGACTGCATAGTTGGAAAATACAAATTGGACTGGGCTAATTGCAAAGGAATTACAAGTGATGGTGCAGCAACTATGACAGGTAGAAATAGCAGAGTTGTGAAAAAACTAACTGAGGCAGCTGGTAATGGTCAAATGTTTGGAAACACTATTTTATTCACAGCGAAGCTTTGGCGTCCAAGGGTATTTCCCCTGATCTTATGGCAGTACTGAAGGAAGTAGTGAAAACTGTTAATTTCATTAAAGGAAGCTCATTGAACAGCAGGCTTTTTGAAGTGTTATGCTCAGAAATGGGAGTGGAGCATACTCATTTATTGTTTCACACTTAAGTATAGTGGCAGGGTACTTCCAAGGGTGTATAAACTCAGGAATGAGATTCCCATTTTTCTGGTAAAGAAACTGTCTAACTGGGCAAATTGGTTTGACGATGACTGTTGCTTAATAAAGTTGTCATATCTAGCTGCCATTTTCAAACTAACAGAATTTGAACTTACAAGGAAGAGGCAATGATTTGTTTCAACCCTGTGAACAGACACAAACGTTCCAAAAGTCATTAGCACGGTGGCAAGCATGAGTGAAAAGTAATTGTCCAAGCTCCTACGTGTCCCCACCACTGTTACAGCACACTGAAGAGAACAGCATCAGGGAAGAAAAAGTGAATGAAATGAAAAGGGTCATTCAGTTACAGCTTGCTGTGCTGTCTATTTTAGTCGCCACTTCCCTGCAGAGGGGTTTGAAAATCTGAAGGAAAAGTATTGGGTGAAAGATCCTTTTGCTTTTGAAAATCCTGAATCAATAATGGAGCTAAACTTGATGCCTGAGCAAGAAAAAGAACTGCTGCAACTCAACTGTGATAGCACACTCAAAACACACCACAACTCAAGTCAGTACATTTGGTATCATTTTGGATAAGTGTTTTCAAAGAATATTCACTCTTAAGTAAGATTAGCGTTCTGTTGTTGCTACGGTTCACAACAACCTACATGTGCGAACTGGGATTTTCGACTTTGACATGGTTAAAAACAAAAGAAAGAAACGGGCTCAACAGTGCACCTGATAGGCGGGTAGCACTTTCATCTTGTGTTCCAGCTTGGAACGAGATCATGACCAAAGGTAAGCCCACCCATCACATTAAGTGAGACTCAACCTGATCATCTTTTTCACTCTATTTAAAAATGTAACATCAATGTCTAATTATAGTTATTACTTGAAGTGAAGTGTTTACAGCTAGCACGCATTGCACTTTACTGTGCTTTTATGAAAACTCTAGCCACAGAATATTTTTGTTTTGGGTTGTGGGGATAAACATTTTTCTTCCAGTGAGAAAAAAAGTTAGAAAACCACTACTCGAGGAGCTGTTCTGCTAGCCCAGGAATATCAGAATACAAGATATCCTGATCATGCCCTTCGCCACCGACACACCTCCTATATCTGGGAATAACCCCAGTGTCAGATTTCATGTTATGTGACCTGGTTAGACAATTAAGGACTGTAAATATCTGTATCAATTTGACAGTTAAGGCCAGACTGTCTAATCAAGGAGATGAAAGAGGACAGTATATGGTTTTCCATAGTTGTACTTAAATCAGCTTATACATTCAGAATACATAGTCGAATCATTGGCAGTTGAATAAATGTGGTGAACATTACCTGTGCAGAAGTTTCGACATTAAAATTAATGAACAAATGTATGTTTGTACGTTACAAAATGAAAGAACATATAGTGTCAGAAAAGGCTTTATCTCCTGTATATGTTTCTGTAAAATGTAATAAATACTATACAAATAGCATTGCTTTAGCTAAGGGAATATTGAAATCCATTAGGAATGCACTTGGAGTAATCTGATTCAACAAGTCAGTGTATTTTTCTCAAAAACATAATATCTGTACTACATTGTGTGAGATGAAGGTTAGATTACATTTCTTGCCAGTGCAATAATTCCCACATCATAAATTCTGATGAAATTATATCAATATATAAAGCAAATGGATGTCTGACCCACCATCGTTTCCTAGTCTTCAGATGTAGAGGCTGACATACAACTAAATCCCCAGCTGCTTTGAGCAATACTATTACCACAGTGCCTTTGCCTGGGAACTCTTATTAGCTATCTTGACCAGGAGTGGCTGTTAGAGTTTGTGGTTTCTGCTCTGAATATTAAACTTCAGCGTACAAGAGTCCTTATTGTAGGGCACACTTGGAAATGGTAATACTAAATTGCTTTATATTTGCAGGATTTGATTGCTTCAGATGATACAGGCCTAGCTGGTGGGCCTCTCCTACTGCTTATATTTCCAGATTATAAATCATTCCTTTGACAGGATATCTGCCATAACCAGTTCTCCGTTTCCGTAGTATCCCTCTTTATATTACAGCTGGCAACTGGTATTCTAGGCTGTTCATGTGGATGACACATTTTCCATAATTTATAGGAGCCAGGTCAAAACTGAAGCCATCACAGGCATCTCAATTTTTATTTCAGATGTCAGTGGACCTACGGATCTATGGTTTGAAGGTTGGGTTGTAAAGAGTGGATTCCACTTTCCCTGGAACATTCAGCTGCAATGTATTCATTATTGTAAAACCCACCAAACTGAACTTCTACCTATTTGGACTTCAAGGAACCACAGTGTAACCAAATAGTACGTAGTAAATTGTGGGCACTACTGGTAATAAATAATACTAATTATTAATTTATTATCATTATTGTTGTTGTTGTGACATCATGAAATCTTTAAGAAAAGTAAGAAAATTACAGGCCTTAAATATGATATTGAGAGTCAACTTGCTAAAGTGACTTTAAAGGCATATGGAGGATAGTTGTAGCCCTGTCAGTCCCAGGATATTAGAGAGACAAGGCGGGTGACCTTTCCCAGACCTGAAGAAAAGCTCTGTGTGGCTTGAAAGTTTGACTCTCTGACCAACAGAAGTTGGTCCAATAAAAGATATTATCTCGCCCACCTTGTCTCATTAAAAGGCTTAGGTAGAAAGATTTCTACTCATTTAGGACAGTTCTTTTAAAACAGAATAATAATATTCTGGGGAATAGAGGCAAAAATCATTAGAATTATACCTCACTATCCCTTGAAGAATGGGCTGAAAAAAGTAATGAAAAGGAATTATTGGCCCTGATCTTATAGTTAAAACTTAGATTATGACTATTAAATACAATTTCAGAGCTTTTAATCATTCTTAACGCAGAGCCTCGAATAACTCTTAGCTGTCTCATTATGCCATTATTACATTAATGTTTTCATGTTTCATCCACCTGACCATAATGTCAAAATGATACTGTAGGCGGTTTCCAAGTTTGCCAAGTGTTTGCTCAAACATCTTATTGTTCCACTAACCTCTCATAAAAGACCAATTCAGGCAGTAACTGGACACAAGAAAACAAGAGTTTCAGCCAACATTTCATAGTGTTGCCAATCCACAGTCCCTTAGTACTGGGGGTAAGGGAGTTACTCCAGCTTACCATGCACTTTGGACTTCCAGTCTTGGGCCCTGATTCAAGAGAGTGGCCTGGATTGGCCTCCCTAGCTCTCCTATCCTTGTCTTCCTCACAACACTCACACTTCATAACCCCGAGGGATAACAAACTACAGTCTGGCTCCAATCAGTTCTTGGATCCTTTCCCTTTGAGAGGAAGCCTAAAGCCCTCTGAGGTTGGAAAATAGCCAGAACTTCTTGATCCATTGCTTGAAGCAGAGACAAGGGGCCAAAACCAAAAAAGGATTTAAGCACACGCTTAACGTTAAATAGGTAAACAGTCCAGTCCCACTGAAAAGAGTTGGGAGGTGAACCATGGCCACTGTTCATGAGTGTAATATATTTGTGTGTAAAATACCCTAGTAATGTTAAATGCCAATTATTTTTCATGGCAAATTTCAATTTTTTTTGGTCAAAATTTCCAGGGAAATATTCTTGGAGTTCTTTTAAAAAAACAAACAACAACAAAAAAGGGAATAGTAAAAATGTTTAGTTCTTCCAAACTGGTTTCAGGGATTCCCCCCTGCCCTCTGTTTTCAGTAACAACTATGAAAACTGAAGGACTTTTTTAAAAACTGAAAACAGATTTTTTTTTTAACCAGATAACTTTTTGTTTTTCATTGGAAAAAAAAACAGAAAATGTAATTGAAAAATAATTTTTTCCATGGAAATTTTTTTTCAGCAAAAAGCTTTTTTTTGGTCAACATTTACTCTTTAAAGAAAATATATTGACTAGCTTTATAGACTAGGAATATAATGTTCTGTATTTGCAGCCACTTATTTCCCTCCCAATGAAGAAATAAGACACCGGTGGAGTCTATTTTTTCCCAAACCACTCAGAACCTGTAATGGGAAAAGATGCAGAATAATGATAGTGTGATGGGGGTGCATGAACTAAGGGTGAACCAGCCCCTCTGGACCCAGATGGACCAGTCACACCTGCTGGGCATGCTCACTTTGGAGGCTGAAATCAAAAGCTAGTGGTTCAGAGGCTGGGTGGACAGAGTAGGGGAGGATTTGTGCATTGCCAACTCCGGCAGAGAAGCTGCCAGGGCTCCATGAAGCTGAGCCCAGGCCCCACTGCCAAGCCACCACCCACCCTTCAAGAGGGTGGGAATGATGGACTGTGACTGAGAGAGGAAGGCCATCTGGAGTGCAGTCAAAGAGAACTCTAGGAGGAACCTCGAACCGGACCAGTGGTACTGATGAAGGAACCAAAGCCAGGGTAGGAAGCAGCCCAAGGATCAGGCATAAGGATGCCTGCCCCTAGGCCATATATCAGAGCTCTTATTCACAGGATCTTGGGTTGAAGCAGGGACGCCTGGGTTCCCCTACTCCTGGTCACTAAGTCTCACCATTGGTCAATACAGCCACTGGCTCTCCCCACTGGGTGTTACGGCGCAGATCACCACCATGAGGCGGTGCTGCCAGGTTCAGACACATAGACAAACAATTTTGGGCTGAGTCAACAATTAAAAGTTAAGGGAAAAAATCTGAAAACATGGGTGCACTAATTAGACTAGAGTAGACCTTTATTAATTTCAATGTCAGTAATCTTCATACCCCATAATTCACACACAACCCCTAGTAATCTCTCTTGAAATCTCAGCAAAGATTTAAAAGCAAAATATTAGGGTAAGGTCTCTTCTTACCAGGATATGTGAATTTTCAAAGCATACTACAGAGCATTAACTAGTATGCCAAAAGCCTAGTAAGAAGTAGCTGAAACTAAACTGCACCTGTCAAAAAAACTGGTAATGTTTATTTTGTGATGCGGTATCACTTATTTGCTTATCTGGCAGTACAGAGTTCTGTAATTCCCATCACTCTTTAAAAGCAATTAAACATATTTTGTTGTTCCAAGGAAGGTCAGTCTCACATAGCAGACAATTCAAGTTGGTGCTTATTTTGACAGCACTATAAAGGCCATATCATGGAACGAATGAACCATTCTGAGATAGGGCAGTTTATCTATTGCAGTAGGCACATATATGTCTGTATTATGCATCTGGTAGGCATATAAGCACCTGATACTGGAACCTTTACTAATGTAAGGCCTGGCCCCTACATAGTATGGAACTATTTGTGATCGTTAAATACCAGTTGCATGAGTATCAATTACAATCTGCAACACTGTGCCCGTTCTTAACTGTGAGTAAAATTCACCCCATCAGAGGGTCAAGCACAAGGCTCTATGCTAAGTCCCACTATGCTCTATGCTAAGTCAGGGCCTAAGTGAGACTTCAGGGATACATAGCACCTATGCTGATCCTCAGCTCAGCAGTGAATTTCTCCTTCTATCTAATGCAAAGAAAATCTCACCCTTGTCTATTTGAGTTTCAATGGATTCTACTGGTAGGATAGCAACAGATCAGAATCTTATGTGGCTCTCATTTCAAGGTGCTAACTGCATGCTACAAAATTCTGACTCATAAAATGATGTTTATTTTTTAAAAACCCTGTAAATAAATGACTATGGGGTTGTGTATGGAGGCAGAATAAAGGTTATCTCAGCAGTCAGTAATAATTATAGCAAACGTGATACCATGTTTAAATATTATGTAACAACTATTTCTGACATAATTATTCCTTATACACCATGATATCTTCTTAAAATGGGAACGATAGAACTTTGGGCTGATGGTTAGAGTAGAGGACAAAGAATGGGGATTCTTGGGTCCTTTAATGACTTGCTGTGGGACCTTGCATAAATCACTTAGGGTGGAATTTTCAGAAGGGGTTAGGAAGCATGAGAAGAGGGTTTTGCTCTCTTAAATCCCGTAGGCTTCTTTGGAAAATCTCTCCCATAAATCCCATTGAAAGTCAAAAGCGAAAATTAACAGGACTTGTGCCCCTAAGTCGTGTAAGTTCTTTTGAAAATCCCACCTATAACTTCTTTGTACTGCAATTTCACCCACCTGAGAAGTGGGCCGAATAAAATTTACTTAACATACAGAGGTGATTACCGCAAGCTGGGACTGGATGACAGGGGATGCATCACTTGATAATTGCCCTGTTCTGATCATTCCCGCTGAAGCAGCTGGCACCAGCCACAGTTGGAAGACAGGATACTGGGCTAGATTGGTCTGACCCAGTAGGGCCATTCTTATGTTCTTAAGTCTATGAGGCTTCTGATGAATTGGGCTAAGATTTTCAAAACTGACTAAGAATTTTGGGTGTCTAACTTGAGGCATCTTAAATGGACCTGATTTTCAGAGGGTGGATGCTCAGCAGTTTCTGAAAATCAGGTCTCATTAAGGTGTCTGAAGTTGGGCACCCAAAATCACTAGTCACTATGGCCTTAATGTTTATAAATTCCCTTGGGCTATGTGGAGGAAAGACGGAATGTACATTCAAAGTATTATTGTAATGCACAAGTCATTCACTCAGTAGGCTGTAGCAGGAGACATGCAGGCCATTTAGTAAATCAACCTGCTAAAAATCCTTTCGATTTTTCAGCAGATAATCTGCAGCTCATTTCTTGTAATTGACTTGTCCCATCTCTAGTTCCAAAGCATTTTTTCCCCAAGAGCCTTGACCCTTCAATGACCTCATTTAGATACTCCAGGAGCCTTGGCAGATGCTAGTGAGTGCCACCTGCCTGTGACTGAGATGCACTTGGCTCGTGCTGAGGTCAACTAGCTTTGGTGTCCTTATATTTTGGGTCACTTCCTAGGATCAAAAACTTGACAGAAGAAACAAACTTGGGGAGAGCTGCGTTGGCAGCTGTAAGAATAGATTTATGAAATACAGGTGACAGAAAGAGCAGCTGATATTTGTAAATAACTATAGAGCTCTTTAGTGAGTCAATGGTAAATAAACCATTAGGTAAAGGGATCCTGCACTGTTTGCAGGTTGTTTCAGAGCATCTGCTTTTTAACATGCATGTGATGTTGTTCCTCAAAATAGTCAAGAGGTCTAAAAGCACGGCAATCTATGTCCTTTTAGAACTAGAAAAACACACATGAAAACATCCCAACATCACATGACTTACAGTAGTCTAAAAATAAATCCTCTTGGTAGATGGTGATATTTCAGGAAATTAATTTTGTTCATCCGGGACAGGATATGAACTAATTGCTTATTTAATCATAGTCATAATTAAACTGGTTACAACACTGATTCACTGGTTAGTTCCTCTAATTACATAGCCAGGCCAGTTTTATTTGTTCCTTATGTTTCTTTCCTTTAGGCTAATGATGCTTTCTGTCACCAACAGTCTTGCACTGCATGTAAGCTGGCACATGTGGACAATGTTAAACCTGCATTTCTCCTAGAGGAATGAGTCTAGTATGGCAAATTAACTTATTTATTTCTTTAATCAGCCATTGCTTATTGGTCGGCAGGCTCCCTTTCCAAACACTGGTTTTGTATTCCTGTTCTTTGAAAGGAGACTTATGCTTGATGCTACTGTAACTTGCAGAACCATGGAACCATTGGCCCACCTTCTGCCCTCCATCCATCTCCATTAAAATCAATGTAACCACAACTGAGTGTAACTGTAATGGAAACAAATCCTGGCCTTGCTGCCTTCACATGATGGAGCATGATCAGAGCTCCCCGGCGTTCCTGTGCTCCACACCAACTGCTCCTTGGTGCAACCGTATAGCTCCCATGTGGCTGCTTGGCTCTGTCTCATCTCGATGGGTAGTCTGTCTGACTGCACCCTCAACTTTTATATATGGCAGCTGGAGCTGTGGGGGATGACACCAGGGAAGATAGCAATCCCCTAAGATATGTGCAGGAGGATGAAGTGTCCCTGGGTAAGGGACAACTATGGATTCTAGAATGGGTTGGGTAGCTGGAGAGAATGAAAAGGCCCAAAAGTAGAGTTCCCAGTTGATTTTTTGTAAATGGATCCATGAGCTGGGGGACTGCAGGCTCATCATGACAAAGATTTCCCACAGCAGCTGGGACCAGGAAGAGAGGGCTCCTCCTACAGGTGACTCTCCCACAACTCTTCCCAAAATGTAAAAGTCTAAGGCTACGTCTATACTACCCGCCCGGGTCGGCGGGTAGCGTTCGACTTCTCGGAGTTCGATATATCGCGTCTCATCTAGACGCGATATATCGAACTCCGAACGCGCTCCCATCGACTCCCATCGACTCCGGAACTCCACCACCGTGAATGGCGGTGGCAGAGTCGACGGGGGAGCCGCGGACTTCGATCCCGCAGCGTCTGGACGGGTGAGTAGTTCGAACTAAGGTAGTTTGCGTAGCTGAACTTGCGTACCTTAGTTCGATCCCCCCCGCCAGTGTAGACCAGGCCTTAGAGATTTGCTCTACTTACTCCCAGCCCCTAAAATGGTTGCTACAGCCCAAAGCAGGGTCAGGCAGGGTCTGCAGAAAGAGGTTTGTGGGGACAGAGAACTCAATTGCAGAAGCTTCCTAACTCTTACCCACCCTGCCCCCATAGGGTCACTCCATACCACCAAACTGCATTTCTGCTGGTTGGGCACAGCGCTCCTCCTCCACTCATCTGCAGTGTGCCCAACCATTCTCAGTGCCAATCAGGCCAATGTGGAGCCAACACATCCAGCAATAAGGGCTTCTATGACCCTTATGGTGACCCAGGGCTGTTTCAGGTTCTGACCATGGGAATTAAAGATGGAAAAATCCTATGAAGCCATACAGCCCATCACCCGTCAAATCAAGACTCTCCCCTTTGATATATTTCTAGTGATATGTCAGATCTTTTTGTAAATATTCCCAAGGATGGGATGCAAGGAACTTGCGCTGATGTTAGTGAAAGTTTAGTGTGCTGATCACTAATGGAGTTTTGGGTCTATTCTACATTAGGTTGGAGCTGAATAATAATTGTCAAATGTCCCTTTCTCCTGGCATTAACAAACATTTTGCAATAACTGATGTACTTTCAAATTTGTCACTATATTCCCATTATTATGCAAGAGTTACCAATCTGGTTTTGAACCTCAATGTAGTAAAATCTCCCCTGTTGTCAAGATCACATTGAGGTCTTTTTTGATTGATTGCATTTTATGTTAATCCCTCACACTAAGAATTATATGGATTTATTGTTAATTTCAGCAAAGCTTTGAAGCTAAAAATTCAGATTTTGATAGCAGGAGCAATGGCCAAAAGCTACAGAAGAAAAATTTAGGCCAATTTAAGACAAAATTCTTAGCTATCAGAATTTTGGGCACTGGTGTAAACTCCTGATAATACATTTTATGTTCAAAAACACTCTGCAGACATTACTTAATTAATCTTCACTTTATTTCTGTGAGGTAGATGGGCCAATATTAATACCTTCATTTTACAGCTGGGAAAACTGAGAAAGAAAGATGAAGTGACTTCCTCAACATCTCAGTGACCCAGTGTCTGACCCATGGAGCTCAGGCCCT